>NC_069500.1:1093551123-1093833623 GCF_027579735.1 Bombina bombina
TATATATATATATGTGTGTGTGTGTGTGTGTGTGTATGTATATGTAATATACTGTATGTGTATATATAAGAATTAATATTAGTAATATTTAAACACAGGAATTTCCTATTACTTTTTTATTTTTTAAAACTGAGTTAGATCTTAAAAGGACACTCAAGTCAAAATTAAACTTTCATCATTCAGATAGAGCCTAAAACAAGCTTTTTAATATATTACAGACTATAGACACTTATTTCTGTTGCTACCTTGGGTAAAATCCTCTGACTCTATGGGAGATGTCTGCTATGGGATAGATCTCATCATGGAAGGATACTGCCTGGGCTGGTGTTTAATGAAAAGAGCAGGTGTGAGGCAAGTGGGGGAGTTAGCACCATTATTATTTTCCCTCACTTCTTTTTTTTTTCTTTTCTTTCCCAGGTCTACATAATTTTTCTATATTTTAGTACAAATAGTGTGATCTGCTTTATGTTGATAGGATAAGTTAATATGGTCTTCTTGTAGAATTCTTTCATTTATACACAACCCATGGTTGATTATTATTTAATATTGATAAAGTGAGGTGAAGACTTCAGGTTCTAAAATTAGATCTGTGTGACCCCTAATGATGTCCCAATGCATCTTTTTCTTGAATAAATCTTTGAAAAACAATTTACATAATCAAACTGACCTCTTTCTCTTGGCATCTATTTCTCCTTTCCATGAGAGCATACTGAGGTAGGCTCAGGAGTATGCATGCCTTTCGGGCTATTTATGACTGCAATGTTTTGTGTATAGTTTGATGGTGTGATCCCCTGTGCAATGTTAACATTAACATGTTGACTTTCACATTAGCAACCTGTGAATATCAAAAGGCTTTAATTGTGCCATTCACTTAGCTTGTTTTGAGTTTCATTTCTAGATGCAGGCATTCTTATGTTAAAGTATAAACAAACAGAAGGTCAGTCTGTACACCTCTTAAACCCTGTTATGAGTCTGTAGTTTAAGAAACCCTTAAACATCATTTAGAAATATACAAAACAGCAGGGTCACAAATTACAGTTTAAAAAGTTAAAATCCTGTTTAAAAAACTATTTTAGGGGACAGTCTACTCAAAATTAAACTTTCATGATTCAGATACGGCATGAAATTTTAAACAACTTTCCAATTTACTTTTATCATTAAATTTGCTTTGTTTCCTTGGTTGTAGTTTTCAAAAGCTAAACCTAGGTAGGCTGAAACTGATATCTAAACTGTTGAAAACTGCCTCTTAGCTCAGAGCATTTTGAAAGTTTTTCACAGTTAGTCAGTACTAGTTCATGTGTGTCATATAGATAACATTGTGTTCACTCCCTTGGAGTTATTTAGGAGTCTGCACTGATTGGCTAAACTGCATGTCTGTAAAAAGCATACAAGTGTTATGCATAGTCTCCATCTTGTTTACATTTGAGGGCAAAATGGAAACATGCCTTTAACAAACAATATAAATAAATCTTGTTAAAAGCTATCCTTGTGAAAGTTGAAAAGTGACCATATACCAATAAAAAAAAACAGTGCACAGTTTGCCCATCCTAACAACCTAAAAGATGCATTTAGATGGGTAAGCGCAGTGGTGCATTTGGAAAAGGTTTACAATTAACTATGAAAGTCACGATTAAGTGATCATTTTTAAATACATGATTTTAAAAACACCAGTAATTACATAAAAAATGACATTGTAGATGTTGTCCTGAGGTTACCATAGAAGTATGTCTCATCCTGCCAAGATATTTATGGCATTCAAATAGATTTGTTGAGGATATATTGTGATGACAATAGGTTAATGTCACACATGTAAATGAGTATTTTCCTTGCATAGTCAACAATGGGGTTATATGAACAGAGCTTTCTTGTAACCTTAAGAGGTATGAATGGGATATTGTATGTGTCAGTTTCGGGAAAACCTCCCAGTTTCTATTTCTAAAACCGTCAGTTATCATACAAAAAGTTATTTTCGTGATAAACACTTTTGTGGAAGTGGGTTTGTAACAAACAATACAATATGATATTGTGATCTCTTGGAAAACGCGATTCCCAATTCGGACGGAAAGCAAGAATTGTATTCAGGAGCAATTCCCTGATAGTTTGTTATCAAGAGCATGACTTTTCAACAAAAGATACCAAGGGAATAAAGTAAATTTGATAATAGAAGTAGATTGAAAAATCTCTTAAATTTACATGCTCTGTCTGGAGTTTAATTTTGACTTTCATATCCCTTTATATGAGTGGTATTGTTTTGATGCCACAACATTTAGAAGTTGATATTTCAAAGATACCTGTATGTCATTGTCAACATTCAGATAAGGAAACACAAACATATCTTTCTAAAAAATTGCTCATTTTAAGTTTGGTTACTACATCGTAATATTTTTTAAATATAGTCTTGTAATAATCTTGTGTTAAAAAATGTCATAAAGTCTGTCTACATAGCAATGCGCTATATGTTATAATTTTCTGTCTATATTTTTAGATGTTATTTAATAAAAGACAGCCTCAATAATGTTTTTGTTTTTATTATTATTTATTTTATAGGTACGGTTTAAAAGTTGACATATGGGCAGCCGGCGTGATTACTTATATCTTACTTTGTGGTTTTCCACCTTTCCGCAGGTAAGGTTCCTACTGCAAAGGGCGATTAAAGTGTCAGTGACACCAACCAAAAAACATTATCTACATGGAAAACAGATAGAATAAAGAAACAAATAAATTGTTGTATACTTGATGTATATTTTGCTGTACTAAGCAATAGAACAAATGGAGATTGCATGTTGACTATCAATAGCAGTTATAAACACATAAGAGGATGCAGATGGAGCACACACAAATATAGTGTTTTTAGTAATACACATACAATTGCCTAGACTCAATAAAATCCATTTCTAAAACTAATATCTTGCAACATCGTAACTGGAAAATTGCAGATTTCATAAAGATTTGTACACTTTGTGAGTCACTCTCAATAGAGAAGCATCTATCTTGTAACTGCACACTTCTCAGTGCATAGAACAAGCTACACTGAAAGATACCAGCATCACAAATCCATTCATTTTAATTCAATAAACATTCTTTAACCCCTTACGGACTGGGAATTTTAGAGAAAATCTTGCACAAAGTACCAAGGAATATTTAGCATTTTTGCTATTACTCCGGTCCCCTTTATTCAGAAACAGCAGACATGAATGGCTTTGCCATTGTTTTTGCAATTAGAAGGCTACTAATTGCAGCTGCCCACCACACTTCTGAAATTTCAAATAGTAAAGGGTTTAATCAGGTAGCTTTTAAGTTTAATTTTAGCTGTAGTATAGAGATTACCCTCCCACCTGACACCCCCCACTCACTGATACCTACCTAATCCAAACAGCCCTCTTGTCTCCGCCACTGGTCACCACCATCATAAGTACTGGCAGTCAGTCTGCTAGTATGCGGTTTAGGGAGAATTGTTTTTGTTTGTTTGGTTTTTGTTTGTTTTTTTATTTAGTGTATGGAACACTCCTCACCCACCCCCTATTTGACCCCACCAAACAGCTCTCTAACCCTCCGCCCTCACTAGGTGCCGCAATCTTAGTTACTGGCAACTGTCTGCCAGTACTTAATTTGTATTTTTTTAATTTTAATTTTTTTTTTACTATTTTTTTTCTAAACCTTTTCTGTAGTTTAGTGATCCCCTCCTCACCCTCCCCCAACCAATTTCTTGAAGGACCCCCCTCCCTCACCCTTTTCCATTTTTTTGGGGAACCCATCTCTCCCCCTCCCTCACCAAACATTCATTTTTCTTTAGTAAACTCAATATATAATTCACAGAGTACTGATGTTCTAGTTCTCAAGAAAGCTTAAATAATAATAATAGGGGTCTAATAAAACCATTGATAATCTAGATGCTCATCTATGATGCAGTATCTAAATCAATAGCTTACTATCTGTTCATCTGTTTAGTTCTGAAGAGAATCACATTTCAAAAATCAATTAAAAAATATCAATTATGTCAGATCTAAGGAAGTGGCACCTATCTAATGAAAGAGTATGGTTTTCTTTGTTTTTCCAATCATCAACAGAAGGCACTCTGGGTGTGTTCCAGAATTTGGGAATCAGTATGTTAAACTTTTTTTTTTTATCTGTGTGTTCTCTTTGTGTCTTCTATATTATCTGCTTTTGTGGTAATGTAGAATAATGTAAAATAATATTTTATATATACTTGCATTCTCAAAAGGTATGTACAGTTTGACACATTTCTGTACCATTGTTTCACATCCCTTTTGTATAGTATAAATGTATTTTTGTTCATTTATTGTTAGACATGTGCAGCCCAAAAAATGTCGTTTCTGACAAAATTTTCATTCCGAATATCCAGGGAAATTTGTTTAAAACAAAATGTAAACTGAATTTTCATTAAACATTTACATTTGTTTTCATCAAAGCTACAGGCGAAAAGTTCCAATACTAAAGCACATCTCTAATCTATACAGTATTCTGTTAAATCTGTTCTGTCTGTAGATACAGACCTTTACAAACCAGGATTTGCAAGGACATACTTGGACGTTAGAGTTACATTAAATAAGGTCCAAATCAATAATGATGTTGCAGAGCACAAATAGTTAAAACAGTTCCTTTCAATGTTATTAATTTCTGTTATTATTTAGAAGTCCCCCAGTATGGCAAAGGTTCTGCAATTAAAAATCTAATATTCAGATAAATATTTTTTATCATTTTAATCAATAGTAATGAAATTATTATTTTTTTCCACAGTGAGAATAACCTCCAGGAAGATCTCTTTGATCAGATTCTTATCGGAAAACTCGAATTCCCCTCCCCATATTGGGACAACATTACAGATTTGGCAAAGGTCTAAGATTTTAATTGCTATTTCTATTCCTTTATTTTCAGATACGCATTTGATTAGTCTTTGTACCTAGAGTTTCTCATTCTGTAGCTTATGAAAATGAGGACATCCTCTGGGTAGTTTGTAGGTTTCTATACGTTATCTTTATTTAGATGATTATGATATCTGCTGCTTATGTATTTAGTAGATCCAAGTGTTAGAGACAAACAAGGCTTGTGTTTAAGTGTTTTTATTTGACATATGGAATTGGTTACTATCCTTTAGAAAAGATAAATGTTTTATCAACAAAATTGCAATATACTATAACAGTGAATTTTGTAGAAAAAATCATTAGATATTTTGTTTTGTTTTTTATTTTTGTTCATTTTTTTTGTACATCAATAGCTGCTGAACTGTTCCATGCTAAAGGCCCTGCCAAACATTTTGTACTGTTATTATTTTACACTTTAGGAATAATAAAAATGCTATAAATACAGTCAGTCATAACTACACTAATATTTTAAGAGGATATATGCACTGCATTGATGTTAAGTATCAGCTGCATTATGAACATTTTGTGCAATTTAAATAGGCTACATATTTAAATTTATTGCATCACTTAAAGGGACACTAAACCCAATTTTTGTTTTCATGATTCAGATAGAGCATGCAATTTTAAGCAACTTTCTTATTTACTCCTATTATCAATTTTTCTTCGTTCTCTTGCTATCTTTATTTAAAAGTTATTTAAATTATTTAAATAATACATCATACATTTTTCCTTCTAGGTGAAGAACATTGGAATGTAAGATATGTGTAACACGCTTCATGTTTCTCACTTTAGGTCTAACGTGGTGTTGGATTAGCATACCTGAAGAATTAGTCATTTTGAAGCATGTTCTTGAAATATTAAATATAAAATATTTAAAATTGTGAATAATTATTTTAAAATTATTATATGTACTGTAAATATATATATAAAAGTCAAATATTCAGACTCTCTGAATATTAAACACAGCAACTCTTTATTGTGTAACGTTTCGGGTTATTCAAAGTTGTCTGAGGAAGGGGTGAATGCCCTGAAACGTTACACAATAAAGAGTTGCTTTGTTTAATATCCAGAGAGTGGGAATATTGGACTTTTTTTGTATAGAGCTTCTTCACACTGGTACTGTAATTTGAGGCGAGTGGGAGTGCGCTACCGTCCAAATTATATATATATATATATATATATATATATATATATATATATATATATATATATATATATATATATATATATATATATATATATATATATATATATATACATAAACATACACTCTATGGATTATTTACAGTATGTTTAATTTTTAATAACTATTATTATGTTTTATACTTAATATTTCAAGAATGTGCTTTAAGATTATTAATTCTTTGTGTGCTAACCCGAAACTGCGTTAGACCTAAAATGCAAAACCCGCAGCACGCTAAGCATATTTAACGTTCCAATGTTCTTCATATAGAAAAAAAACTTTACTTTTAATTAAATATATTTCTATATATATCTGATAATGTCAATGTAATATATATATATATATATATATATATAAGTAGGAATAGATATTCACGTATAGGTCTATAGAGATACATATAGGAATATGTATTTACAATAAAAATAACATTGTATTGTATGTGAAGAGCATTGGAATGTTAAACATGTACAGTAAATATACAGTAGAACACAAATACATATGTACACACATATATACATATATATATATATATATATATACATTCACATACTGCAAAGGGCTATATTGTGTATATACATACATATACATGTCTAACACCTTGTCAAATCTCATATACCTTTGAGCCCTTATAATTTTTCTTTTTAATATTTATATGCCTAATTTTTATCCATTATTATTTATGAGTGTAATAGTATATTTGAATGTATTTATGTTGTGTTTAGTGCAATTTTTTATCAAACGCACTTTCCTTTTACGCAAGGTTTTCAGTCGTGCTAACCTGGTGAGCGTAAAATGCAATTGCGCTCTCGCAATCACATTTACTTTCAACTTGTAATACAAGGGCTATTTCTGTAACAGTTAGCATGTCACTTGTCATCTAACCCTTAAAGGGACAGCCTACTTTATTGGTTTTTTTTTATTGTTTAGAAAGATAGATAACGCCTTTACTACCCATTCCCATCTTTGCATAACCAACATCGTTATATTAATATACTTTATAACCTCTAAGTTTGCCTGTTTCTAATCACCTGCTGGCCACCCCTTATCTCAGTGCTATTTATTAGCTTTTCAAATCTTGCAAAACAGCTAGACAGTGCCAGTTTGTGTGTGCCATATAGATAACATTATGCTCACTCTCGGGGAGAATGATTATTATTATTATTATCGGTTATTTGTAGAGCGCCAACAGATTCCGCAGTGCGATAATAATTTTTATGCAAGAACCAGCACTGATTGGCTAAAATGAAAAATTGTAAAAAGCACTGAGACAAGGGGCAACCTGCAGGGGCTTAGATACAGGTAATCATAGAGGTAAAAAGTATATTAATATAATAGTGTTGGTTAAGCAAATGAAATGGGTAATAAATTGATTGTTTTAAAGTAGACTGTCCCTTTAAGAAAATAAATGTTCCTGTTAAGTAAGTTAAGAAGTTGGCCCATTTTTGGTGAACAATCTGGGTTGTTCTTGCTGATTGGTGGATAAATTCACCCACCAATAAACAAGTTCTGTCCAGGGTACTGAACCAAAATTGGTTGGCTCCTTAGCTTAGATGCCTTTTTTAAATAAAGATAGCAAGAGAATGAAGACAATTTGATAATAGGAGTAAATTAGAAAGTTGCTTAAAATTGCATGCTCTATCTGAATCATGAAATAAACAATTTGGGTTCAGTATCCCTTTAAGACCCGAATGCTGCTATATGCAGCTGTTTCCGCGCCAGAAAGAGGAGTTAAGAAGCAGTGGTCCTAAGACTGCTGCTCCTTAACTCGTCCACTACCTCTGAGGCGGCGGACAGCAATCCGCCCAATGGCATATGATCGGGTTGATTGACACCCCCTGCTAGCGGCCGATGGGCCATGAATCTGCAAGGGGCGGCATTGCACAAGCATTTCACAAGGAATGCTTGTGAAATGATAAATGCTGACAGTGTATGCTGTTGACATTTATCAATGTCTGGCAGGCATGATCCACTGCAGCGGATCATGTCCGCCAGACACATGATTAATCGGGCCCTTGGCCTTACTGTATTCTGGCAGACTCTTTTATCTCACTTGCACACATAATATAGATATATGTACTGTATTTGAAGTACTGTGTTTTTCTGTTATATAGGAGCTAATTGGTTGTATGCTGCAAGTAAATGTAGAAGATCGCTACACGGCAGACCAAATTCTTGCACATCCCTGGGTATCTGTAAGTACTAGCACAATTACTTGTACTGTCCATTTCTACAAATAATATTTCAGAATTTGTTTTCTTATTTTACAACTTTTGCTTTTGAACAGTGTAGGTTGAAAAGACATTGGGCTTGATTACAAGTGGAGCGCTAATTTATCGCGCACCCGCAGACTAGCAAATTTGCCCATTTGCATGCGCGCAATAAATAACCAGCCATTACAAGTGGCTGGTTATTGCTACCGCAAGCTTGTAGTAGCAATTAGCCATCAAAAAATTTACCAGAGGTCAGGCCTCAGGTTAATTTTCTAAATGTCCCCCAATTAACCCCATAATTTAGTGTGTAGTACTTATTAAAAAATAAAAAATAAGGGGTCTTCCGGGCGGCGGCCATCTTACTGGTTGCACTGAGCTTCAGCTCCTTAAGTTCTCTCCAAAAATTTTTTTTTTTTGCAATCCAGATTTGTTAGAAATCTGCCTAAAATAGTGTAGATACTTATATGTTGGTGACCTAATCTAAGATATAGGGTTTTTGATTGTGTAGCAGCTTTTTCGCCCTCAGTACTGGACTATCTATTCTGAGGTCTTCCCCTATAATTGAAGCCTTAACTCGTCCCCAAAAGTAGCTGTGCCCTGAATGCGCAGATCTTGCCCAGACGCCCATGTTTCAACACTCACAGGATGGAAGTCCTGGACAGGTGGGAGTCAGAAATCTTACAACTCTTAGAAGACTTTGTACAGCTTGAGCAGCGATTGTGTGACCTATTTAATATCTCACAAAAATCTACTCTAAGACCCTTGGTAAGCAAAGAACCACAGCCACCTTGGGAACAGTGCTACCGACCTCCCATAAGGTGCAACGCAGATGTTAAGTGAGGTACATCCAATCAAATGGCAGCTGGAGTCCATGTGGCTTCCCCTGAGTTTCACAGATTTACTAATGCGCCATATAATGGCGAGCTGGAGGAATCTAAACGAGGTGCCATACATGAAATTCGAAGTAGCCTAGTAATGGCTGTCACTTTGCCTACACCAGATCAACCCCTACAGCTACCCCAGCATCAGAGCTCCAACTCGCTTCTTCAAGAACTAGCACACAGAGCCGGATAGAGAGCATGGTACTCCCTGGTAGCTCAGATCAGAGATGCCTCAGCTAGTTGGATACAGAGTCCAAGATTTAAACCCCAGAGTTCTTTGATGGAGCAGGTACAATCGCCCCTTATATGTGTATGGGAACCTCTTAGTCGTTGCAGGTGTTCTATTCAAGGGAGAGGTCTGGAGTGGGTTAAATTTGTATTCATGTACAGGAGGGTGCTAGTTATGAGGCTTGGACACTGATAACAAACAAATTTCGTGTTTTAAGCCACGAGGAAGTGATACCTACTTGCTTGTGATCCCAGGACAGGTTGCAATGCTAAAGTAGACTGGTGTATTGAACTTAATGCCTGCTAAGTCGATAATGACAATCTAATGATCTGAAATACTATGTTGATTAACAAAATGATCAGTTAAGAGTAACTATGGCATATATGCAGCTATTTTAGTTTACCTTCGCTTCTACACTGCTTTCATTATAAAGATGTTAAAGACGGACACTGTTAATATTTGACCTGTGTTAGCAGAACTTATATAGTTAGGCAAGTTTTATCAAGCTTAGTCTTTCTCTATTTTTTATGAGGGATATGTTACTATCTGTTGTTTTCACAATAGTAGCTACACAATCTATTACTAAAGATGTAGTTTCTTCACTCAGTTAGCATTAATATAGTCTATTATAATCTGCAGTTAGGGCCATGTACATATAACTTCTCATAGCTACCACATTGTACTCCTATGTATCTCTATATGCCCTTTTACATCAATTGACCCAAAGTGTACACCATAAGGTAGATATAATAATTAAGGGATTTTTTCTTAGATACCTAAAAATATCTCAAATTGGAGAATTTTCCCCCAGTGGCTTAGGCCCCACTTTCAATAAATTGCCCGCAATAGACTTATTATTAAAACATTTTGATACCTATTAGTTTTAAGCTCCTATACCACCTATCATTTCCCTTGATGACACAGGTCTAGTGAGATCTATACTCTCAATGACTGGCCCTCTGTTATAGTAGCTAGTTTCCTACAATCATTCATACCAGATACTTGTCAACCCCTTTTACCAAGAATATGTTTCATAAGCTAGTAGTGTTCATTTGCGGTCTAAAAGTTGCCCATTTTGTTATTTTATCTTTTCCCCCAAAGTTCCCCGTAATGACTTAAATTCTCTTCTAGGGGGTCCAAAAGAGACCTCTATTTATCAATGAGGGAAATCATTTTATCTGACTTTGCATCATACTTTAAGGGGATATACCTTAATAGAAAACCTGAGGTTTACTTTTATTTGTATAACTTGGCGATATTTGTAATTTGTATTCTGACATTAATTATGTATATTTTGATTTTTTTTTTTTTTTGGAACTGTGATATTACTTGCCTGTTCTATTTATTTGACAACCTCAATAAAAATATTAAAAAATAAATAAAAAATAGCATTTAAAAAAAAAAAAAAAAATACTGCATAAAGCAGGTATCAGGCCTTAAAGTTGGCAGGTGTTGCACTAAAAAGTATATGGGAACTGTGTGTTCCCTGTAAATATATATGTATATGAATATATACATATATATTTATGTGTTAATATGTGTATGGGCGTGCGATAAATAACCAGCCATTACAAGTGGCTGGTTATTGCTACTGCAAGCTACCGGTAGCAGTTAGAACTCTGAAAATTAACCAGAGATCAGATCTCTAGTTAATTTTCCAAAAGTGCCCCAAGTGTTTCCAAAATAAAGTATATTGTACTTTTTTTATTTTAAAAAAAAATAGCGATTTTTTATTTATTTTTTTAAATTATAAAAACTGCACAAAGCAGTTTTTAGGGGTTAAAGTTGGCGGGTGTGTGGGGTGTTAGAAAAAAACGGCACTGAAAAGTGCCTTTACATTACGATCTATGGGAACTGTATATACACATATTAACACATAAATATATATGTATATAATCATACACATATATATTTACACTTTGCTGCCAATCGCTGCACTAGTTCTCATGCCTTGTCTCTCATTGGAGCCTATGGAAGCACACTCTCGTAAGAGCAATGCTTCCGTGCAATGCGAACGTGAGGTTGCAATCGCATTGCACCTAACTCGTAATACCAGCGCACATTTGCGTGTGCTGGTATTACAAAGTGGAGTGCAAATATCGCTTTACCGAAAACAATATTTTGCGCTCCACTTGTAATCTGTCCCTTAGTGGGCAAATCTATCCAGTTGTAAAACAGCTGATTTATTATGTAGGTATTTTGATGCATTTTCCTGTTTAAAATAACTTTCATAGATTTTTTTTTTTAGTGAGAGTGAGACAGTATGTAGCTAGATAAAACATAACCAGACAGTACGAGTATTTATTTTATTTGCAGGGCATTGATTTGCCTATATAGGACTACATTGCAAGTGCAGTGCAAATTTATTGCTCGCCCGTTTACGGGCCCGCAATACATAACAAGCCATTACAGGCAGCTCATTACAAGCGGCTGGTTATTGATACTGCTTGCATGCCCCAATTGCCCCAAAATAAAGTATATTGTACTTTTTTTATTAAAAAAGAAATGTAGCATTTTTTTTTTAATAAAAAAAAACTGCACTAGGCAGTTTTTATGGGTAAAAGTTGGCGGGTGTGGGGTGTTAGTAAAAAAAAAACGGCACTGAAAAGTGCCTTTACATTTCGGTCTATGGAGACTGTGTTATCCCTGTAAATATATAGTTATATGCTTATATACATATATATTTGTGTTAATATGTGTATATACACATACATATATATGTATATATTCATATACATGTATATTTAACATTTGCTGCCCATCGCTGCAAAACGTACCCCCTTTGCTAGGTTTTCATGCCGTGTCTCACGGCATGGGAACGAGACTCCCATTGGAGCCTATAGAAACACGCTCTATTGAGTGCAAAGCTTCCATGCAATGTGAACGCGAGCAAATTTGCGCTCCACTCGTAATCTGGCCCATACTGTTGATTTTCAAGAGGTAGCACAGTTTTGTGCAGGTTTACAAGCATTAAGTGTTGTGAAATTTCTTGAACTCAAAGACAGGTGTATTATCAACAGTTTTGTGAAAACACAGGAAGGAGGTTAAAATGAAAACTGAAATGAGAGCAGGTCACAAAAAATCTCATTGTATAATCAGCAGGTGTGATGTTCCATATCACACTATATTGTAGAAAAGAGCACTGTGAGTTTAGTGCTCTGTAAAGTGTGAGACGTTTTTAATGTATCTTTTAACTTTAAATGGCTAAATGAGACTAAAAGAAAAAGGTAATCTTTTCAGAGGGTTATATATAAATCTAGGAATAAACAAGAGATTCAGCATATTTGTTAAAAATATGTTGTTGTTTTTTTAAATGAATGTTTACAGATTATTCAACATTTGAGTTTTTAAAAAACAAATATCAGCTATCCCTTCATCCAATGTAATGTTAGAATAAAGCGCCTTTTCTGCCAAGCAATTTCGCACCACTGTACTGAAGCCATTTATGTTCTGGCTCAGAGTTTTTTTCTGTGTTATCCAGATAAATCATGTTTTTTGTTCTTGTTTTACCGCAGACCAAGTGCTTATAGAAAACAGCTGATTTACAGAAATATAAAGATATTGTAAAAACCAACCATACGAAATGCAAAAAAAAATGAGCACAAATTAATTCAAATTAGAAATAATTATATACGGTAGATATTTTTTTCATCATCTATTTTTTTTATGGCACAAATGAGATAGAAATATAACCGTAAAAATATAATTATTTTTTAAATTTACAAAATTAAATTTTACATGGGGTGGACATATTTGACAATTCATGTATGTTCAAAATATTTAGTTTTTTTTTTAGACTTTATATTATAATATAGGAGTTTCTCCTTCACATACAGAACCCTTCCTTGTAAGATAAACATCTCGCCTGAGCGGAGGGCCCTTAGTGTAATAAAAGGAAGACATAATATATTTACACACATAGAAAAAAAAACAATCATCCTAATATAAACTTTAACAAATGTCACCTATTTTTACAAGCACACATTTTGGTGGCTTATCTGCAAAAAAAAGAGCATTGTACATTGTTCAGTGTATTGTGAAAAGACAAGAGAGGGTCTGCCCCACTTCCCATAATTGTGTTTCATATGTATATGATGTTATCAGGTGTTTATCCACTTGGGTATATGATATATGAAGGAGGGTTCTTTCAAAACTGGGTTCACGTGTTCTTTTTTTAGTGTTTAAATGTGTACTAGGGTACCTTTTATGTCAGAAAACACCCTAAATATTACCTAAGTTATTACAATTCCTACTGATAGCCTGCTTAGCCTGTCATTAGATACCTCATTCATCTGAGGGATGTTTTGTGTGTGTGGTGGAAGCTGTCATAGAAATTAGAGGGGTATTTTACCAGTCATCAAACAGGAAAAATTCCTCCATTTTACATGAGGGACCTTATTTAGTAAGGCAGAGGGGAAGATGGGACAACAAAGGCCCCCTATAGAAAATGTCTCTAGTGTCCAGGTGATCAGTATCTCACATGCATTCAAAAGATGGCTTTTCTCTTCTCCTTCTAGGTTGAAAGGAAAAGAAAAGCCAAAACTCAACATTTTTACAATGATCAATTGCATCTTAGAGAGCGATGCCTTATTTTGAAAGGAATTTCCCTGTTTCAAACAAGGAATATTAATCCAAGTAATGAGGGAGATTAAGATCACCCCTAGCAACAAAAGCTATAAGAAAGTAAATTTACCTGTTGACTCTTTGTGGCCTATTTATTAATGTGCGAGCGGACATGATCCGATATAGCGGCTCGTGTCCACTGCACAAAGATAAATGCCGACAACATACGCTCTCTGCATTTATCATTGCACCAGCAGTTCTTGTGAACTGCTGGTGCAATACCGCCCCCTGCAGATTTGCGGCTAATTGGCCGCTAGCAGGGGGTGTCAATCAACCCGATCGTATTCGATCGGGTTGATTTCTGTCGATTTCTGTCCGCCGCCTCAGAGCAGGTGGACAAGTTATGGAGCAGCGGTCTTTAGACCGCTGCTTTATAACTTCTGTTTCCGGCAAGCCTGAAGGCTTGCCGGTATTCTTGGAAAATGGCAAACTTGTGAAAACAGCGAACCACGTCACTTCCTGTGACGTGGAATTAGCTGTTTCACAAATTGTGGCCGTAATGCGCATGCGTGGTATTGTCATTACATACCAGGCCGCATACGTCACTGCCACAATTTTTAGAGCCGTGAAATTCCTGGACCCTTTCAAGAGCGCATGCGTGGGATTTTGAAATCCGTCAATACTGCCGCTCACATCACTGCTACAATTTCAGGACTTGTGTAATTCCTGGACCCTTTGTTGTACAGCCCCCCGCTTTGCCAATTGCCATACAATTATACGTATCCCCTTTACAGTCACATAACAATGTTTGTATGACCAATCAAACAGTTTGAACAATAAAAAACATATTGTATAAGTGTTGATGTTTCATGTCACTGTAAAGGGGATACGTATAATTGTATGGCAATTGGCAAAGCGGGGCGCTGTACAACAAAGGGTCAAGGAATTACACAAGTCCCGAAATTGTAGCAGTGGCGTGAGCGGTGGTATTGATGGATTTCAAAATCCTACGCATGCGCTCTTGAAAGGGTCCAGGAATTTCACGGCTCTTAAAATTGTAGCAGTGACGTATGCGGCCAGGTATGTAATGACTCTACCACGCATGCGTATTACGGCCAAAATTTGTGAAACAGCTGATGCCACGTCACAGGAAGTGACGTGGTTCGCTGTTTTCACAAGTTCACCATTTTCCCAGAACACCGGAAACACGGGGCATCAAGCTCCATAGGGAGCTTGATAAATATGCCCCTTTGTCTTGAGGGAGCACTAGGTCTCTCCTCTTTCTGCTGTTAGAGAACAGGGATAGAGGTGCCTATGGGTCAGCTAAAACCATTCCGCCCTCTGAACCAAAATAATTAACATTTGAATATTGGTTCTCATAAGCAATGTAATGAAAGTCTGGGGGGGGGGGGGGCAATATTCAAATGTTAACCTTTTATTGAAATGTTCAAATGGCAGAATGTTTATTAGACTCTTTCTGCTGTTTGAGTGTCAAAACTTTTTCCCATCACTCAATATTTCTCAGATCTTAGCCTGAAAAAAGGGGTTTCAGGAGGAACAATTAAAGCGACAATGTACTCGAGCAAGCAGCAGATGAGGATTAATTGCATTTCAAGCTGCTGTAGGAACTTTATTGCAAATGGTCTTGACTCTCTCATCTTTCTCCCTTCCCTCACTGGGAGGTTTGTTTCTGCTGTTGCCTCTTGTTTAGCTTTTGTCTTGCCAATAAAGCAGTATAGAAGAATGTTAGTATAGGTGGCAGTTTCAACAGGCAAATGCAGCTATCCCAAACGAGAAAATAAATGCAAATGAGCTATTTGCAATTTACTACACTCCAACAGGTAAAGTTAAAGGGACATGAAACCCAAATTTTTTCTTTCATGATTTAGAAAGAGCATACAATTATAAACAACTTTCTAATTTACTTCTATTATCTATTTTGCTTCATTCTCTTGATATTCTTTGCTGAAAAGCATATCTAGATATGCTTAGTATCTGCTGATTGGTAGCTGCACATAGATGCCTCCTGTGATTGGTTCACTGTGTGCATTGCTATTTCTTCATTAAAGTATATCTAAAGAATGAAGCAAATTAGGTAATAGAAGTAAATTGGAATGTTGTTTAAAATTGTATTCTCTACCTTAATCATAAAAGAAAATGTTTGGGTATAGTGTCCCTTTAATATTTGAAACAGGTTAATATGAGATAATTTTACAGTACAATATATCATTAGGTATTACAATAATGAATGGTATAACTTAACCTTTATTTTCTACAAGCTCTGTATACGTAAGGGAAATTAAAAGTGGATGAAGCACAAGGAAATTATTTTTGCAATGAAACACAGCTCAACTTTTCAAGTGAAATAAAGTATTATTTGTTAATAAAATGGAATCTTAAATGTAAGGTTTGAATTCTGATAACATACTGTATATCTTATGTGGTTATAGACTCTATATATTTTAAATATTATTAAAAAAAAATAAAGACCATATAGATTAAAGACATTTTGTTGTTTAAGGTTTTAAAGATTATAATGTAAGTATATACTATCATTTACAATAGGATGATGCATCTCAAGGAAATAATATGCAAGTTGAAGTCACAGGTAAACTAAAACAGCACTTTAACTCATTACCGAAAGGGAACAACACTACAGCTGCCATATCTGTCATCATGGTAAGTTGTGGATTTGTGAGTAAATAGATTTAGCTGCATCTTGCTAGTGTTAAAGGAACTGCAGCACAATATACAGTTTCAATGTTGCCTTTTATATGTATTATTTGAGAGCAAACCCTTTATGTATAGAACATACATCTTTGCTCAGTTATTAAATGTTTGTTTGATTTATGACCTTTATGCATTTGTCCTTAATTGTCTTTGAATACATATTCCTATCACATACCTGATCCCCATGCATATAAATGAAAAAGATTACATTTTTATGATGCCCAATTTCAGCATATAATACACAGTTAAAGGGATACTGAACCCATTTTTTTGTTTCATAGTTCAGATAGAGCATGAAATGTTAAGCAACATTCTAATTTACTCCTATTATACATTTTTCTTTGTTCGCTTGTTATCTTTATTTGAAAAATAAAAAAATTGGGTTCAGTATCCCTTTAATAAATAATGGCAATGTTTCTCTGGAGAGCAAACACCAGTAAAGGTATTGCCACAAACATTTAGGAACTAAAAAAGTGATCACAAAATGAAAATCTCTGAATGACTAAATATACTTTTGTACTTTTTTGTACATTAGAGATTTCCCATGTGCAGAACAATAATGTTACGAACGCTAGTACTCATACAGGCTTTATATAGGTGTGACCGACAGTTACATATAAAGTGACTTTAATTCTGAGCTCTAAAGTTAAATTATGTACATTTTATTTCACAGTTTGAGTTTGACTTGTAAGGAGAAGAAGTTCTGAGCGTCCTTTCTTACATTTTTGGGCCAAAGCAGATGAGCTTGAAGCAGAGGCCTGGTATAAAGTATATAAAATGCTTCTATTAAGCCATTCTGCATGATACTCTTTTTCTCTGCTCATTTCTCCCACAACAAACACACTGTCCCTTACTTTTGGTGAAGGTGTTTAAACTGGTTTTAAAGACACTTTGGGTTCCTTTTACAAAGGCTTCTGATATCACACCTGCTGATATAACACATTCTTATGAAACATTTCACTAACTGCTTTCTACACCAATGGGATCTACAAGCCTTTTTCATGTGTTCCCCCTTCCCCCCAGTTCCAACAAAAATGATATGGTCTTGTACTCAAAAAGTCACCTTCAGAAGATAATTGGTTGTTTTGCTTTTAAAAATAAAGCAGAAATTGGAGAATTACCTAAATGGAACAAGACACTGCAAAAATAAGCAGTCCACATCATAGAAGAATATCCCAGGGTGCAAAGCCATGTGTAGCATTTCAATTAGTAAAAAGCTTGCATTATTTAAAAGCAAAAAGGGATTTATTTAAAGGGACAGTCTATACTAGAATTTTTATTTTTTAAAAAGATAGATAATCCCTTTATTACCCATTCCCTAGTTTTACATAACCAACACAGTTATATAAATACACGTTTTACCTCTGTGATTACCTTGTATCTAAGCCTCTGCAAACTGCCCCCTTATTTCAGTTATTTTGACAAACATTCACTTTAGCCAATCAGAGCTGGCTCCCTGGAACTCCACATGCGTGAGCACAGTGTTATCTATATGACACACATGACATAACACCCTCTAGTGGAGGAAAAACTGTCAAAATGCCCTGAGAGAAGAGGCGGCCTTCAAGGGCTTAGAAATTAGCATATGAACCTCCTAGGTTTAGCTTTCAACTAAGAATACAAATGGAACAAAGCAAAATTGGTGATAAAAGTAAATTGGAAAATTGTTTAAAATTGCATTCTCTATCTGAATCATAAAAGTTTATTTTTGTCTAGACTGTCCCTTTAAGTGACTGTTTTAAGGATAGGTCCCCTTCTTCAGAAAAAAACTGTGTGATAATAAGTGAAAGATATTTCAACTATATACCCCTCCCCCTGTTGCAAAACAGACAAAATTGTAGCCATGGTATCCACCATTAAGAAAACCATACCTGTTATTAATATCTAAACCACATTTTAAAATCACTTGACAATGCAATGTGCAAGTTCCATTCTAACCACTGTTTTTAGTAATATAACACAAGGTGGGCAATTAAATAATACTCCAAGACAAACAGGATTACTTTAGAAACTATCCTGGAGTAATTTGATGATTATCAAACTACTTAAGAAGTCATTTGCACATCATCAGGCTTGTAAAGTCATTGGCTAAGGTAAAAGCAATCTGAGTAATGTCTTCAGCATAATTAGCAGATTACCTTGCAGATTACTTCACAAGCATGAACAGCCAGTGAATGACTCTAGAGTCATCTCATTTAAATATTTCGGCCTATGGGCATACTTCTGGATGGCTTGGTCTAGAGTCATGGATTAGTTCAGAATGACTCCAGGAAGATCTTCGTTTTCAAATAGGGCCATCAAAAGTCAAATATACAAGTAGGAATGGAATAAATAATCTCCCCAGTAATCCTTATACTATCAGTGCCCACATAAAGGAAATGTCTGTTCCAGATCCATTACAGATATCATAGAGGGTGTAGTGTCGGGCATCCTTCCCATTACAAATGCTAAATGGCAGAAGTGTTTTTAATTCCATAAGCAGTTGCTATGTAAATTGCTAATCTTGGGAAGTAGCGAGTACTTTTACAGGGTACAGTATAGGCTTAGCTTTATGGTATAATGCTTATAATTCCTCTAGGTAACTCTGCTATGTTAATAGTACCTTTGATTTGCTATAAATGCCAGTCAATGTACCAATCAGTAGGTATAATGTTTATTATAATGCAAAGTCCATTTTATAGTCATGTTATAGTCAGACAGTTCACTAGCTGTGTTATATGTAAAATTGTTTTGGTTTTTTTTTGCCTTTCAACTTTTAATGTGACTGTCATTTCTGTTTATGGTACACTAGTCAAAATGATCAATTCTATTTACTATTTAATGTCAAAAAGAAAGTTGGTGGCTCTTTATGTCCCATTAAATAAAATATGTAAGTCACATTATTGCTATAAATGTGCAATGTGTTTACACAGAAAAATAAAAACATATTTAGACTATGAACTCTGTCTCCATGTGATGAACGGAAAAATAAATATAATTTCTAAAAGTTGAATTATTTGAAAGTGATGCAACATAGCTGTAAAAAGTTGACTAGAAAATATCACATGAACATCTCTATGTTAAAAAAAAGACGTTTTACCTCAAAATGTCCTCAGAAGCCACATACCACTGTAAAGTGACTTTAAGCAGCCAATCAGGATGCCAGCCCCAGTTACTCAGTTTAAGGAAGCTTACAATATAATCATGCAAGATTTCAGTAAATCCTTTGAGAATGGCTGCTGGTATTTTTCTTGTTTTGTTTCTGCACCATGCAGATGCCAGTTGCAGGGGTAGCTCTGAATATCAGAGCACTGTGGTGAGCTGAAGAAAGTTTGAGGTAAATATTTCAAGTGTTTTTTTCAACATACAGATATTCTTGTTACATTTTTACAGATTTAGCTTGAGCATCATGTCCCTTTAAGCATCAGTATACAGGTGTTTAATCCTGTGTACAGCATCAATTATACAATATGCTGCTGGGAATCAAAGGGGCATGGCCACCACCTGTGCAAGAGGTTCAAACGGGAAGACTTCTTCCAGCTGCCACTTTAGGTAATTATCTGTCAATAATAGTAAAGAATTCAAGGGCGCAGCTTTGATATAATTGTTTTCCATTAATGGATCCTTTACAAATTTGTTTCACATTGGAGACAGATTCTCTGAATATTTTCTTTTATAATTGTGTGGACTATAGGATAAAAAAACTTACATTATGTTTCATCTACTTAAGTTGATCCACAGCCTTTTAAATATAAAAACATTATTTTAAATGTGTTTTTAAATTGCTATTTCAAGTTGTTAAATCTGCTTCTAGTAAGTTAGTTCTACCCCTTGCTTCCTTCCTTTTTCTTCCTGTTTCCTGCCTGCCTTGCTTCCCTCTGCCTAGATCGAAGCCAATGGTATGTACTAACTGCATCTGCAATGCTTTTATTTGCTGCTTACTTATGATGTTTAGTTTAAGTAGAGAAAAGGAGAAATAATGAGTACAGAGACAATTCTATCTACTGCTATTGTGCAAGATCATATTCATTTTTTGGATAATGTGATAATATTTATATTTGCATATTCTGTTTTTAACATTTCTAGTAAATCCAACCTAAAATCTCAATAACAATGAAAATTCTTCACCAGTATTAGGCTAGTTTAGACATTATTATACTGCCACCCAGTGGAAAAGAGTGGGACTCCAAAGCTGTAGTGTTATGTTATTCGAATTTGCAATTAGGGCTTAGCCACTGTTTATTTCAAGTATATGATACAATGTTTGTTATACATGGGGTTTAATGTGGGTTTTTTGGCAGTACGTTTTCATTTTTCTGGCAGAATGGTCTTAAAAACCCCAAGTTTTTTGAAAAAGGAATATTGTGTGTAGCATGTGTGTGCATGAAGAATTGTTGACAAATAGAGCGCATAGGTATAGGTTGTACAGCACTTGCATGATATTTAATGGGCAGTTATGGCTATGTTTTGGTTATGTTAGTTACATTTTTAATATATCTATGATTAGACTATTGCTGTGGAGTATTTGTTAAAAAAAACTGTGTATGCTATTAAAAATACGACAGTTTAAATCCTTATGTAACTGCTACTATGTGTTTTTAAATTTTTTTTAAATATTAAAAAAGTGCATGTAAAATAGGGTGGGCCCACATTTTGTTATCTTTGATATTTAATAGTCCGTATTCACAACTTAATAATTCACACAAATAAACTTCCCAAATTTCCCATATATTTTAAAAGCCAAATGTTACGTTTGAACACTGAACCCTTGAATGTACAAGTATAAATATATCATATGCATAACTTACGAACACAGACACACACACACATATATATATATATATATATATATATATATATATATATATATAAAGAGTTTGAGGGTTCCAAACTGTAGCGCTCGTAGAATGGAGGAAACATAAACAAAGAACAAATTATGGTGCAGTATGAATATACTAGTTAACATTATAGTGCTGGAAGTAAAAAATGTTGCTCACCTTTTAAGACCTCAAACCTGTGAGGTATGTGAGGAGCGTTGGAGGGATTTTACCCCTATCTGTGTTAAAGCTGCTATCTTGCCAGAACCTACTGAAGTCAGACAGGAGGGAAGCAAGTTGCAGACAACAGCATATTCCTGAAAAAGAAAGGATCCAATCTACGTTATACAGATGAAATTCATCACTAAGAATTAAGGATACCATACTCCACAGAGGAGAAGCGTTCTCCAAAGGCACCAAGTAAAAAATACCATACTCCAACCGGTCACCTTGATAAACATCTTTAACACGGATAGGGGTAAAATCCCTCCAACGCTCCTCACATACCTCACAGGTTTGAGGTCTAAAAAGGTGAGCAACATGTTTTACTTCCAGCACTATACTGTTAACTAGTATATTCATACTGCACCATAATTTGTTCTTTGTTTATGTTTCCTCCATTCTACGAGCGCTACAGTTTGGAACCCTCAAACTCTTCCCACACTACCATTTGTTCCAATTGATGATAGTGGAACTTCCAGACCAAGCTGCCTTTGAAACACATCAGGAGGAACTTCTAATTAGGGCAAAATAACTATTTGCATTATACACAGCGCAAGCCAAAACACCCCATCTTTTATATATATATATATATATATATATATATATATATATATATATATATATATATATATATATATATATATATAGATATATATAGATATATATAGATATAGATGAACAAGAGTATATCATTTTCACACTGCTAAACTACAAGGGTTATAAACTAGATGTTCGATATCTTTAAAACATCAAATATTCTATAATGGTTAATTCTGAATACTAGTTCAGATATAGTGTAAATCTCTGTGAATAATCTATTATGGTTGGATCATTACTGATATAATACCAAGCAGAATCAACATGCTATTTTGATGCAGTGTCAATCCCTAAATGAATACAAGTGTATAAACAATTATTATTTGCAATACAATGTAATTTGAAATTCAATACTAACTGATCGACAAATTACTATTTGTATGACAACACTGTATCTATGTTGTTAGGTCAGATAAAAAGGGTACATCCCTTAATCAGTGCGTTAGTGTACAATTGAGGCTATACAATCAGCGGTTAGGTATTCAAACTTAGATGAAAGTTATGATCCAACCATAATAGATTATTCACAGAGATTTACACTATGGCCTCTAGTTATCAAGCAGTTTACTTACCTGCCTTCGCCGGCCCCAATACGCTCGCCTAAGCTCACCTCACATCGCTGCTGCAGACCTGAATACGTTCGCCAAAGTTATCAAAAAACCTGTCAAAAAGCCGCGCACCAAGTACGGGGCAATGAGCAGTGGACTGTGATAGTTATCACTCATCCGATCTCGCTGCTCTTCGGCTTTTTCCCAGCTTTATTGATAAGCTGTCACTAAGCACCCACACTATACTATACTGTTCTACCCCCTATACTGGCGCCCCCGGAGCCCCCAGCAACTAAATAAAGTTATTAACCCCTAAATCGCCGCTCCTAGACCCCGCCGCAACTACAATAAATGTATTAACTCCTAAACCGCCGCTCCCGGACCCCGCCGCCACCTACATAATACCTATTAACACCTATCCTGCCCCCCTATACCACCACCACCTATAATAAATGTATTAACCCCTATCCTGCGGATCCCGGACCCCACCGCAACTAAATAAATTGTTTAACCCCTAAACCGCCGCTCCCGGACCCCGCCACCACCTATATTAAAATTAATAGCCCCTAATCTGCCCCCCCCCCCTACACCGTTGCCACCTATAATAAATTTATCAACCCCTATCCTGCCCCCTACACCACCGCAACCTATAATAAAATTGTTAACCCCTAAACCTAAGTCTAACACCTACCCTAACACCCCCCCATCTTAAATATTAATTAAATAAATCTAAATAAATATTACTCTTATTAAATTAATTTATAAATTAAGTTTCAATTAAACCTAACACTACACTATCATTAAATAAATTATTCCTATTTAAAACTAAATACTTACCTGTAAAATAAACCCTAAGCTAGCTACAATGTAATTAATAATTACATTGTAGTTATCTTAGGGGTATGTGGGTGGTGGGTTGTAATGTTGGGGGTGGTATTGTGTTTTTTTTACATGCAAAAGAGCTGATTTCTTTGGGGCATGCCCTGCAAAAAGCCCTTTTAAGGGCTGGTAATAGAGCTGTTAACTTTTGTAATTTAGATTAGGGTAGGGAATTTTTTTATTTTGGGGGGCTTTGTTATTTTATTAGGGGGCTTAGAATAGGTGTATTTAGTTTAAAATTCTTATAATCTTTTTTTATTTCTGTAATTTAGTGTTTGTTTTTGTACTTTAGTTAGTTTATTTAATTGTATTTAATTGTAGCTACTTGTAGTTAATTTATTTATTTTATTTAATGATAGTGTAGTGTTAGGTTTAATTGTAACTTAGGTTAGGATTTATTTTACAGGTAATTTTGTAATTATTTTAGCTAGGTAGTTATTAAATAGTTAATAACTATTTAATAACTATTGTACCTAGTTAAAATAAATACAAAGTTGCCTGTAAAATAAATATAAATCCTAAAATAGCTACAATGTAATTATTAATTACATTGTAGCTAGCTTAGGGTTTATTTTACAGGTAAGTATTTAGTTTTAAATAGGAATAATTTATTTAATGATAGTGTAGTGTTAGGTGTAATTGTAACTTAGGTTAGTTTTTATTTTACAGGTAAATTTGACTTTAATTTATCTAGGTAGCTATTAAATAGTTAATAACTATTTAATAGCTATTGTACCTAGTTAAAATAAATTTAAATTTGCCTGTAAAATAAAAATAAATCCTAAAATAGCTACAATATAATTATTAGTAATATTGTAGCTATATTAGGGTTTATTTTATAGGTAAGTATTTAGTTTTAAATAGGAATAATTAATTTAATAAGAGTAATATTTATTTCTATTTAATTAATATTTAAGTTAGGGGGGTGTTAGGGTTAGTGTTAGACTTAGGTTTTAGGGTTAATAATTTTATTATAGGTTGCAGCGGTGTAGGAGGGGCAGGATAGGGGTTGATAAATTTATTATAGGTGGTGACGGTGTAGGAGGGGCAGATTAGGGGTTAATACGTATAATATAGGTGTCGGCAGGGTCCGGGAGCGGCAGTTTAGGGGTTAAACAATTTATTAAGTTGCGGCGGGGTCCGGGATCCGCAGGATAGGGGTTAATAAATTTATTATAGGTGGCGGCAGTGTAGTGGGGGCAGGATAGGGGTTAATAGGTCTTATGTAGGTGGCGGCGGGGTCCGGGAGCGGCGGTTTAGGGGTTAATATAATTATTATAGTTGCGGCGGGGTCCGGGAGCGGCGGTTTAGGGGTTAATAAGTTTATTAGAGTGGAAGTGGGCTCCAGGAGCGGCGGTTTAGGGGTTAACATGTTTAATATAGGTGGCGGCGGTGTAGGGGGGCAGATTAGGGGTGTTTAGACTCGGGGTGCATGTTAGGGTGTTAGGTGCAGACGTTTCCCATAGGAATCAATGGGATGTCGGGCAGCAGCGAACATGAACTTTCGCTATGGTCAGACTCCCATTGATTCCTATGGGATCCACCGCCTCCAGGGCGGTGGATTGAAAACCAGGTACGCTGGGCCGGAAAAGTGCGTACCTGCTAGTTCTTTGATAACTAGCAAAAGTAGTCAGATTGTGCCGAACTTGCGAGTGACGTAAGAATCGATCTGTGTCGGACTGAGTCCGGCGGATCGAAGCTTACGTCACTATATTCTACTTTTGCCGGTGTGTAGGGCTTGATAACTTAGGCGAATCAGCCTCGCCACAAATACGCTGCGGAATTCCAGCGTATTTGAGGTTGACGGCTTGATAACTAGAGGCCTATATCTGAACTAGTATTCAGAATTAACCATTATAGAATATTTGATGTTTTAAAGATATCGAACATCTAGTTTATAACCCTTGTAGTTTAGCGCTGTGAAAATTATACACTCTTGTTCATCCATACTTTATTGAACGATTAGAAGCGAGGGCTTACCTATCATTCCAAACACCATATTTCAACAGCAGCTTCACTGCAAACTTCTGAAAGAAGATAGCGCCTCCCGGTAGTCCTACTGTTATTGTGTTGTCTTAATATTATACATTTATTGATTATGCAATTCTGCAATATTTAATGGTCTTTTAATTACTTTGGTTAATTAAATATTATAAAATGCAAAAAACATTAAATAGAAAGTCTTTGTAAATTACTTAAGAAAAACATGATAAAGGCCTAAGACCAATGTATTAGGTGGACAAATAAGGGGCTCAAGCTACTAAAATACTTTGCCCTAGTATCCGGAAAGCTTAATATATTAGCCATTATTTCTCCCTTTCTCTCAATAGTGCATGAATGTTTAGTCTGTTTGTTAATTGTGATAAAATGAATACAAATGAATTGGTCCTAATTAATTAATGATTTATGTTGTAGAACACAGCTCTTGATAAGGAGGGTCAGATTTTCTGTGGTAAGCGCTGTGATGATACAGAGAGTGCTATCTTGGAGAAGACCAGCAAGATTACTACAGCTGTTGAAGATCTTCCCAACATTTTTGGATCAACAACTTTAATATGACAAATTTGAGCCATTTACAACTGCCCTACAATGTCCAATTGGTACTGGGTAGTTGAACATCCTGAGTCAGTGATCTATGACCAAATCCAGTTGGAGCACGCCGCTTCAAACCTCCATTTTTACATTTTTATTTTGATGTAGTTTCCTCTATTTTTGCCATAGACTTGGTGTATCGTTAGATTGCTGTCCTTTTAACGGCCTGATGTTTTTTGTTGTTTTTTTTCTTCATTTTTTTTTTCTTTTTTAGCATTGGAAACTCTCAGAATGAGCAGGTGAATAATACATTTACTGTAATTTTTCTATGCTCCTTGCCTAGAAAGTAATTCTGCTTTCCAATAATTAATTTTCTAGTTTATTTAACGCACTTTTTGTTGGATATGGGAGAATGTTGTATTACATATGATGACTGGGTTTGATAACATTTTATTGTTTGTTAGGTGAGGATTTCTGTAATCTAGTTTGATTTTTATTTATTTTATTTTTTTAGAATTAATATATAAAAGAAAAGCTACACTTTATTTTCTTCCATTCATTTATGCTTGTGTTTCTCTTTCCACTGATGAGTTTTGAAGGAACCGGAAAGCTAGAAACACATTTTCAATAAAATTGCTATTTTTAGGTAATTTTACTCTTCCGACATTGCAGTGACATTTGGTTTTCAGCTGATTTGCATCTCTTAAGGTGACCTGGTTTGATAGAAGTAGTATTTATTTAGAGGTATGGGTATTTGATATGTGTAAAGAGGTTCATTCAAAGTTTCCTTTCCTAGCCACTATATGCTGAAACCATAAAAAAAAAAAATATTTTCTAGTGACTTACTTCAAACATTTCTGAAGCCTGGAATGGAATGAAAAGCTTGCTGCATGTTGTTACAACCGGGCACAAAATGTAAACTACTGGGAAAGAAAAGTTCATCATAACTTAATCATCACTAATATATTACCAGAGGTTAAGAAAGACAGAAAAATGTTGTTTGATCTCTCTTTTGATATGTGTTGGGACTGGAGAATTGTGAAAAACAATCTAATTGTGTATTTAGAATCAGTATTATGCATTTTTATTTTTCTAAATTTTATTTTGTTCTGCAGTGTTTCTTGACTGAAACAGAATTACAAACTAGAATCATAGGCCTGCCTTTATACTTAACATTTAATTTTAGCAGTTTAAAAACAGTGCATGCGTTGTCATTTATTTTACTTTTTAAAGAACAAAGAAATTATTTAACAAAATAGAAGTTTTCAGTGATAGAATGGATAAGCATGACCAAATGAATGTGCTGTACCATACAGGAAACGTGAAACATATTGCAAGATAGGCTCAACAATGCGAGAAATTCTTTGTGGTTGTCAAATCTGTGTTTCTATGTATTTTTTTCTGCTTGACAAAATGTAAATATTCACAGCAACTGTCTTACATAAGCACCTTATTTTTCAAAAAGTAATCAAATGTTAAAAATAATAATAATGGATGTAAAATTAAATTGAAAGTGAACTTAGGGACCTGTGTGTTGGGTATACTAAATCTATTTTGGCAGTGACCTTGTTCTACACATCCTACTCCAGATCCTACATAATGCCCCTTCGTTTGTATTAGTACAGCAGCACAAAGGGACTCTCTAACTTCTCAATTTTTTATTTTGTAATTTATCTAAGCAGAACTATTTTAAGATATTGCATTCCACTGTAAATGTATGTACAGCTCTCTCATTTCTATCTTTAAAAATATTTAATGTATACTTTGACATCTAGCTGAGTGGCAGAGGAGCTTTGCATTGCATTGCAAACACATGCTATGGTACAGGCCACTCTAGTTATGTTGTCATTAAAGGTGCAATCTCATTGAATACAAAAAAATGGTTATGTTTGTATTACATTAAACATTTGTAACCTTATGTCCCTTGCTTACAATATCATCTTACTACAGGATTATTTGATCTTTCACCAATAAACATCAAGATTAGGAGTATAAGAAATAGATTGTAGTAAAATTATGTCTGTATAAATGGACATTAAATTTAGTTGCATTTAAAATTGAAATTAACTACTGCGTATTTGGAATTTGAGTTTTATGTCATTTTATACATAAAAAAATCTTTAGTTTCCAAGTTATGTCACTTAAAATAACTTAGAGATACTAAACCCAATTTTTTATTTAATGATTCAGATAGCGTACTCAATTTTAAGCAACTTTCTGATTTACTCATATTATCATTTCTTTTTGTTCTCTTGCTATCTTTATTTAAAAAGCAGGAATGCAAAGCTTGGGAGCCGGCCCATTTTTGGTTCAGCACCTGGGTTGCGCTTGCTGATTGGTGGCTAAATGTAGCCACTAATAAGCAAGCACTATGCAGGGTGCTGAACCTAAAATTGGCCAGCTCCTAAGCTTTACATTCCTGCTTTTCAAATAAAGACAGCAAGAGAATGAAAAAAATGATAATAGGAGTAAATTAGAAAGTTGCTGAAAATTGCATGCTCTATCTGAATCATGAAAAAAGTGGGTTTAGTATCTCTTTAATTATGGTGATTTAAAAAGCTTAATATGTTTTTTTCCCTCAAAAAAATACCGTAACCATATGAATTCTGTATATTTTCAAAGGATAGCAATGAAGCTACTTAAACTCTGACAGTAACAATAATAATAATAAAAATGAGCTTCTCACTTCAAAATTTCTAATATATGATGTACTAGTAAATATTTTATTCAGTAAAATATATAGGCACACACAATAAGGTAAATCTTCCAATAAATTATTCTATAGATTGAACAGATGTTTGCCTCAAAATTATTTGAGAAGAAATTCAATCAGAATTTATCAATTCCATCCCACATACACATATAACTGCATATAATGTATAGCAAATCTATTGATAGAAAAGTAATTAGGTTTGAAAAACTGGCAAAAGTTTTCTAAATTATTTCAGAACAGAAGGCAGGTGATATAAACAAACACTAATTAGCGCAAGTTTAATCTTTATTTTTGGCAGAAATGCACCTTTAATGTATACTGTGATAACGCTGCACTGTAAGGCTCTAATTTATTTGCTTTTTTGTTTCACTTTATACAGAATTAGATCATCTTTATTGTTGGGTTTTATTTTGTACTAGAAATGTAAGATTTACAATAAACATCCTCTTCGTGGAAACAGGTTGTGTGTTTTATTTCTTTGTATTTTTGTATGTTATTAATCTGTTATTACATACATTAAAAAAAGTTTAAAAAAATGTTTTTTGTGAGCATAATTTGAAGTCGGAGTACTGGAAATTATAAGGTGGTTATTCAGCAGCAACAAGGATTTCGCCATGAGAGAAAAGTATTATGGATCTTGGTAAGTTTTTTTGTTTCTTCTCCCAATTACTTTTTATGGCCCTCATCACCTTTAAACAGTTCAAGTACAATTTGCATAACTATGAAATATAAATTACCTTAAATTATATGCCCCTAATGTGTTGCTTGAAAATAAGCAACATAATAGATTGGCAAAAATAGAAAATATATCCATATGCAAGTCATAATCAGGGGGGGGCACTGCTTTAATGATTAAATCATATGTAACTTTACATAATAGCATACATACTGTATTCACATTGTGTATGTCTGTGTGTGTGTGTGTATGTATGTATGTATGTATGTATATATATATATATATATATATATATATATATATATATATATATATATATATATATATATATATATATATATATATATGTGTGTGTGTGTAGATAGATAGATAGATATGGATAGATAGAGATATATAAAACACATTAAGTGCCTAGAGTTTAAGTTCTCAATCAAACTTTAAAAAGCAAGAAAATTCAGAACTTAAACTTCCCTCACCCTGGGTGTTTTGCATGACATCATCAATGACATCACTGATAACATCAAATATGGCATTGTTGATTACATCATCAATTAAATCCCTAGTGACACCACCAATGGCATCACTAATGACATAATCCATAACATCATCCTACAGATCAGAGAAATTATATGTTCTAAATCATTAATTACCTGACTAGTGATATCATCCTCTCCCAAACTCAGAGAAATTACACAGACTTTTCCACTCAGCTGCAACAACTGCCATCTAACTTACTACAGTTTGATTTCCAACACATCCTCTCCCAAACTCAGAGAAATTACACAGACTTTTCCACTCAGCTGCAACAACTGCCATCTAACTTACTACAGTTTGATTTCCAACACATCCTCTCCCAAACTCAGAGAAATTACACAGACTTTTCCATTCAGCTGCAACAACTGCCATCTAACTTACTACAGTTTGATTTCCAACACATCCTCTCCCAAACTCAGAGAAATTACACAGACTTTTCCACTCAGCTGCAACAACTGCCATCTAACTTACTACAGTTTGATTTCCAACACATCCTCTCTCAAACTCAGAGAAATTACACAGACTTTTCCACTCAGCTGCAACAACTGCCATCTAACTTACTACAGTTTGATTTCCAACACATCCTCTCCCAAACTCAGAGAAATTACACAGACTTTTCCACTCAGCTGCAACAACTGCCATCTAACTTACTACAGGTGGCCTTCTGGAAAACAGCCTCATTATATTTTACCTACCAAGTTGTTTTATTGTATGTGTTTGTATATTTAGTGATAATTCCTTTTGTTTTGTTTTTATTTTAAATGTATATACTACCATGACTCTGTAATTACAGGCTGTGCTAGCCATAATTTGCATAGCTCTAGCTCATTGCATATTTTATCAATTTTATGTCTGCCATTATGTTAAATTAGCTTAAGCAGCTATTGCCCAGTTATCTTTATATTTGTTTAATGGTTTTATTTCACCCCTGGTATACCTCAGTCTCATTCTTATCTCTGTAATATTTTGTTGATGTGTTTTTTTTTTCTGTTTCTGCATGATTGACCCCCAGCTTAAATGTACCCTCCCACTCCTTTAACACACTCTTGCTGGACCATCATTAACTTAATATCTCTCTCCTTTAGTTTGATTTCCAACACATCCTCTCCCAAACTCAGAGAAATTACACAGACTTTTCCACTCAGCTGCAACAACTGCCATCTAACTTACTACAGGTAGCCTTCTGGAAAACAGCTGCAATCTGGATTTCGTCCCTATCACTCCACAGAGACAGCTATTGTTAAGGTCACCAACGACCTACTTACAGCTAAATCAAAAGGCCACTTCTCTCTGCTTATCCTCCTTGATCTGTCCGCAGCCTTTGACACTGTCGACCACCCTCTTTTGCTCCAAACCCTCCAATCCTTCGGCATCTGTGACACAGCCCTTTCATGGCTCTCTTCCTACCTGTCAAATCGTACCTTCAGTGTAGCCTTCTCTGGGGCCTCCTCTGCCCCGTCACCACTTTATGTCGGAGTACCGCAAGGCTCTGTCCTCGGTCCCCTTCTCTTCTCAATCTATACGTCATCACTAGGTTCCCTAATTACGTCCCACGGTTTCCAATATCATTTGTATGCCGATGACACCCAAATCTACTTCTCTGCACCAGAACTATCTCCTTCCTTGCTAACCCGTGTCACTAACTGTCTTTCTCACATCTCTTCCTGGATGTCCTCTCACTACCTCAAGCTAAATCTCTCCAAAACTGAGCTCCTCATTTTCCCCCCTTCACTCCATCATTACCCCTACCCCGCATGCCCGATGTCTCGGGGTCACATTTGACTCAGATCTTTCCTTCACTCCTCACATTCAGTCCTTGGCCACAGCCTGCCGCTTCCACCTTAAAAACATCTCTAAAATTAGACACTTCCTTACACAAGACACAACTAAGATTTTAATCCACTCTCTCATTCTTTCCCGCCTTGATTACTGCAACTCTGTCCTCTCTGGTCTCCCTGTCTGCCTCCTAGCTCCTTTACAATCCATAATGAATGCCTCTGCCAGACTCATCTTCCTTACACGTCGCTCTTCATCTGCTGCGCCTCTCTGCCAATCCCTTCACTGGCTTCCTCTTGCCTCTAGGATCAAACACAAAACTCTCACTCTTACATACAAAGCCCTCAACTGCACTGCTCCCCCCTACATCTCAGACCTTGTCTCCAGATACTCTCCCTCCCGTCCCCTTCGCTCTGCTCATGACCTCCAACTCTCCTCCTCTCTTGTCACGTCATCACACTCCCGTTTACAGGACTTCTCCAGACTGGCTCCCATCTTGTGGAACTCTCTGCCTCGCTCCACAAGACTCTCTTCTAGTTTTAAAAGCTTCAAGTGCTCCCTAAAGACTCTACTGTTCAGGGATGCATACAACCTATGCTAACCTTTCCTAATACCAGTTCCTCTCCTCCACTGCAATCCCCTGAACCCTCTTAGCATGTAAGCCTAAAAGTCCAGCTGTTTGTAGATCACCTTCCTAAGAGCTAACTACAACAGTGCAACTCTTAGCAGGGCCCTCTACCCTATAATTGTTTTGTTGTACTCCCTCTTTGTTTATAGCGCTGCGGAATCTATTGGCGCTCTACAAATAACCGATAATAATAATAATCATCAATGGCATCGGTAGTGACATAATCTAGGACATCATTCTTCAAATCAGAGAAATTATATTTCCTAAAAGTATAACACACTCACAACCACCACACCCTCACAGCGATCTCTTTCTCCTTTTTAGCCCTAGTTTCCTCATCCACACACACAAGTATCTCCTCATTTCCTTTCCCTCACAAACAGCTTTGCCTTCTCTGTGTCTACCCCTTCTATCAGCCATATTTACATGACCCTCAATTACCTGTAATCCTCTGTTACCCTAACCTTCCTACACTATTCTATTTTAACCCCATCCCCTCTGTTCCACATACATAGTCCTCTCACAGAGGCGTAACTAGAAACCACAGGGCCCAGGTGCAAAAAAAAGTGAATTTGATACATATCTTTTTTTTTTTTTGTAGTGAGTCAGTGACACAGTCTGTAATCTGCCGGTGAGATGGCTGGCCTGACCCTACCCTCCGCAGTACTTTATTAAGTGACCACAGTAGTCTGTGACATGGTCCAGCCCTCTCGTACTGTGTATAGTGGTACTCTATAGTGACATTGTTTACCTCCCCCCTATGCTGTAGTAACAAGGTCTGTAATTTGCTGGTTCCACAAACATACACATACACACACATGCATAAATACACTCACAGTCACATACATACACACACACACATAAACCCCAATGGGTAAAACAGAAAGACTAACCCCTGTAATCAGAGACACTAGTGAAGCATCATGTCACACCCACATGATATCAGTGCAGGCAGTGGCAGGTCAATGTTTTTTATTGTAAAAAACATATATATATATTTTTTTTTTAAACGTTTAAACTGGGCCCCCGCCCTTGGGGGCCCAGTCGCAATAGCGACCTCTGCACCCCCTGCAGTTTTGCCCTGTCATCCTTTCCCAGTCTTTCTCACCCTTGTATCTTTGTCTCTCATACACATCAGTCTTCTCATTCTCAAACTGCTCTGAGACTCACCTTCTTTACCCTTTCTTGCCCTAATTCATCTCACACAGCCTCTTCCTACAACATTTTACTCCTCCCCCCTAACATAAAGCATCCTCCTGACCCTCTTTTATCTATCAACACGCCTTTCCCACTCAGCTCACAGTTAACACGCTTTATACAATCAATGAAATCAGTACAAAAAACATTAAATGTCTCTACATGATTGTTTTGTCTAAAGGTAACATGCATACATTACCATACATTGCTGTATATGGGGGTACAATTGATTTACATCATTGTTGATGTCATAAACAATATTGTAAGATAGTAATACATTTTTCCACTATAATTTCTCTGATGTGTAAGATGTTGTTATGGGTTATGACACTACTTCTACTAATGTCATTGATGATGTCATAGATGATGTCATTGGTGATTTAGAAAATATAATTTCTCAAATCTGCAGGATGATGTCATGGGTTATATCACAAGTGATGCAGTTGATGTCATAGGTGATATAATTGATGATGCCATCAACTATGTCATGTGTGTTGTAATCAGTGATGTCATTGATTATGTCATGAAAAGCACCCAGGTCAGGGGGCTTAAGTTCAGAAATTTCATTTATTGAGAACTTAAACTCTAGGCGATTAAAATAATTTTTTTACCAATTAATTTCCTTGTTTTTTTTAAATTTGTTGAAATGAATCACACACATATGCACCAAGCATATTTTTATATTTAAAGAAAATATACATTTAAAAAATACACAGATAGAATAAGAATAATCAAAGGAGGAATAAGATCAAACTGCAATTAGTAATTATTTAAATCTATCAAGGTAATCTTCCATACTACAAATACCACTTAAAATTATTAATATCTATAATTCAGAAATAATTACACCAATTTAGATTTTAAAAAAATATATATATTTTACAAATGCAATAAAAAAAATGCAAAATGTAAGTATACTGCATAATCATCACACTATTTCAAATAAAACAGGACTGTTAACTTCCCCAAAAGTTGTTAAAATGAATTCCTCATTTACTCACAAATGCAAAACTGCCCCTGTAGCTCCTCGGCCACCTCTCCACAATGTGAAATTAAACAGCACCAACGGAAGAAAGAAAAATCCACTCTATAAATAAAATGGTGCCTGCTTCCAACAAATCTTCTTCTCCTATGTGCCCAAAAAATATAACAGCGAATACAGTATTAAAAAAAAATGTACTACTCTACAGCATACAGAATTGCTCACTGAAATCAGATGCATAAAACCTACAGTCACCCTATCAGTTATATGCTTACATTATATCTCCGACCATATTTAAAACCATTGCAGTCTCCTTCTACATTTTAAAATCACACTTTGGATCCATTGTCACTACTGCCTCTTAAAGGGACAGTCAAGTCCAAAAAAAACTTTCATTTTTCAAATAGGGCATGTAATTTTAAACAACTTTCCAATTTACTTTTATCAACAATTTTGTTTTGTTCTCTTGGTATTCTAGTTGAAAGCTAAACCTAGGAAGGCACATATGATAATTTCTAAGCCCTTGAAGGCCGCCTCTATTTTATTTACTTTTCACAGCAGCGGAGAGCAAGCTCATGTAGGCCCTATAGATAGCATTGTAATCACGCCTGTGGCTAGTGGCAGACATTGCACTAATTGGCTAAAATGCAAGTCAATATATAATAACTAAAAGTCATGTGATTAGGGGCGGTCAGAAGATGCCTAGATACAAGTTAGTCACAGAAATAAAAAGTGTATTAATATAACAGTGTTGGTTTTGCAAAACTAGGGAAAGGGTAATAAAGGGATTATCTATCTTTTTGAACAACAAAAATTCTGGTGTTGACTGTCCCTTTAACTAAAATGAATGTTACAGCTGAATAAGGAAGTACAAAATGATATAGTTTAAAGTTTCAAAATATACATTGCACATACAGATGCACATGCACACACACATACACAGCACCAGACACACATACACACGCACATACACAGCACCAGACGCACATACACAGCACCAGACGCACATGCACAGCACCAGACGCACATGCACAGGCACATACACAGCACAAGACGCACGCACATACACAGCACCAGACGCACATACACACGCACATACACAGCACCAGACACACATACCCAGCACCAGACACATACACAGCACCAGACACACACACAAACAGCACCAGACACACGCACATACACAGCACCAGACACACACATACACAGCACCAGACGCACATACACAGCACCAGACGCACATACACACGCACATACACAGGCACATACACCCCACAAGACACACGCACATACACAGCACCAGACACACGCACATACACAGCACCAGACGCACATACACACACACATACACAGGCACATACACAGCACAAGACGCACGCACATACACAGCACCAGATGCACATGCACAGCACCAGACGCACATGCACAGCACCAGACGCACATACACAGCACCATACGCACATACACACGCACATACACAGGCACATACACAGCACAAGACGCACGCACATACACAGCACCAGATGCACATACACAGCACCAGACGCACATACACACACACACATACACAGGCACATACACAGCACAAGACGCACGCACATACACAGGACCAGACGCACCTACACAGCACCAGGCACACATACACACGCACATACACAGCACCAGACACACATACACACGCACATACACAGCACCAGACACACATACACAGCACCAGACACACATACACAGCACCAGACGCACATACACAGCACCAGACGCACATACACAGCACCAGACGCACATACACAGCACCAGACGCACATACACAGCACCAGACACACATACGCAGGCACATACACAGCACCATACACACGCACATACACACGCACTACACAGCACCAGGCCCACATACACACGCACATACACAGCACCAGACACACATACGCAGGCACATACACAGCACCATACACACGCACATACACACGCACTACACAGCACCAGGCCCACATACACACGCACATACACAGCACCAGACGCACATACACAGCACCAGACACACGCACAGGCACATACACAGCACCAGGCGCACACACATACACAGGCACCTACACAGCACCAGACACACATACACAGCACCAGACACACGCACATACACAGCACCAGACACACATACACATGCACATACACAGCACCAGACGCACACATACACAGCACCAGACGCACATACACAGCACCAGACGCACATACACAGCACCAAATGCACATACACACGCACATACACAGCACCAGATGCACATACACAGCACCAGACGCACATACACACACACATACACAGGCACCAGACGCACATACACACACATACACACAGCACCAGACACACGCGCATACACAGCATCAGACGCACATACATACACAGTACCAGACACACACATACATACACAGCACAAGACACACGCACATACACAGCACAAGACACACGCACATACACAGCACCAGACGCACATACACAGCACCAGACGCACATACACAGGCACATACACAGCACCATACACACGCACATACACACGCACTACACAGCACCAGACCCACATACATACGCTTATACACAGCACCAGACGCACATACACAGCACCAGACACACGCACATACACAGCACCAGACACACGCACATACACAGCACCAGACACACGCACATACACAGGCACATAAACAGCACCAGATACGCACATACACAGCACCAGGCGCACATACACACGCACATACACAGCACCAGACACACATACACACGCACATACACGGCACCAGACGCACATACACACGCACATACACAGCACCAGACGCACATACACACGCACATACACAGCACCAGACGCACATACACACGCACATACACAGCACCAGACACACATACACACGCTCATACACAGCACCAGATGCACATACACAACACCAGACACACATACACACGCACATACACAGCACCAGACGCACATACACACGCTCATACACAGCACCAGATGCACATACACAACACCAGACACACATACACACGCACATACACAGCACCAGACGCACATACACACGCTCATACACAGCACCAGACGCACATACACACGCACATACACAGCACCAGACGCACATACACAAGCACATACACAGCACCAGACACACATACACATGCACATGCACAGCACCAGACGCACATACACGCCCACATACACAGCACCAGAGACACATACACACGCACATACACAGCACCAGACGCACACATACACAGCACCAGAGACACATACACACGCACATAAACGGCACCAGACGCACATACACAGCACCAGACACACATACACACGCACATACACACTCACATACACAGCACCAGATGCACACACACACAGCACCAGACGCACATACACAGCACCAGACGCACAGACATGCACATATAGAGCACCAGACTCACATACACACGCACATACACAGCACCAGACACACATACACACGCACATACACAGCACCAGACACACATACACACGCACATACACAGCACCAGACACACATACACAGCACCAGACGCACATACACACGCACATACACAGCACCAGACACACATACCCAGCACCAGACACATACACAGCACCAGACACACACACAAACAGCACCAGACACACGCACATACACAGCACCAGACACACACATACACAGCACCAGACGCACATACACAGCACCAGACGCACATACACACGCACATACACAGGCACATACACCCCACAAGACACACGCACATACACAACACCAGACACACGCACATACACAGCACCAGACGCACATACACACACACATACACAGGCACATACACAGCACAAGACGCACGCACATACACAGCACCAGATGCACATACACAGCACCATACGCACATACACACGCACATACACAGGCACATACACAGCACAAGACGCACGCACATACACAGCACCAGATGCACATACACAGCACCAGACGCACATACACACACACATACACAGGCACATACACAGCACAAGACGCACGCACATACACAGGACCAGACGCACCTACACAGCACCAGGCACACATACACACGCACATACACAGCACCAGACACACATACACACGCACATACACAGCACCAGACACACATACACAGCACCAGACACACATACACAGCACCAGACGCACATACACAGCACCAGACGCACATACACAGCACCAGACGCACATACACAGCACCAGACGCACATACACAGCACCAGACACACATACGCAGGCACATACACAGCACCATACACACGCACATACACACGCACTACACAGCACCAGGCCCACATACACACGCACATACACAGCACCAGACGCACATACACAGCACCAGACACACGCACATACACAGCACCAGGCGCACACACATACACAGGCACCTACACAGCACCAGACACACATACACAGCACCAGACACACGCACATACACAGCACCAGACACACATACACATGCACATACACAGCACCAGACGCACACATACACAGCACCAGACGCACATACACAGCACCAGACGCACATAAACAGCACCAAATGCACATACACACGCACATACACAGCACCAGATGCACATACACAGCACCAGACGCACATACACACACACATACACAGGCACCAGACGCACATACACACACATACACACAGCACCAGACACACGCGCATACACAGCATCAGACGCACATACATACACAGTACCAGACACACACATACATACACAGCACAAGACACACGCACATACACAGCACCAGACGCACATACACAGCACCAGACGCACATACACAGGCACATACACAGCACCATACACACGCACATACACACGCACTACACAGCACCAGACCCACATACATACGCTTATACACAGCACCAGACGCACATACACAGCACCAGACACACGCACATACACACGCACATACACAGCACCAGACACACGCACATACACAGCACCAGACACACGCACATAAACAGCATCAGACGCACATACACAGCACCAGTCACACATACACATGCACATGCACAGCACCAGACGCACATACACGCCCACATACACAGCACCAGAGACACATACACACGCACATACACAGCACCAGACGCACACATACACAGCACCAGAGACACATACACACGCACATAAACGGCACCAGACGCACATACACAGCACCAGACACACATACACATGCACATACACACTCACATACACAGCACCAGATGCACACACACACACGTACACAGCACCAGACGCACATACACAGCACCAGACGCACAGACATGCACATATAGAGCACCAGACTCACATACACACGCACATACACAGCACCAGACACACATACACACGCACATACACAGCACCAGACACACATACACACGCACATACACAGCACCAGACACACATACACAGCACCAGACGCACATACACATGCACATACACAGCACCAGGTGCACATACACACGCACATACACAGCACCAGACACACATACACAGCACCAGACGCACATACAGATGCACATACACAGCACCAGGTGCACATACACAGCACCAGACACACATACACAAGCACATACACAGCACCAGACACACATACACAGCACCAGACACACATACACATGCACATACACAGCACCAGGTGCACATACACAGCACCAGGTGCACATACACACGCACAGACACACATACACACGCACATACACAGCACCAGACACACATACACATGCACATACACAGCACCAGGTGCACATACACAGCACCAGACACACATACACCCGCACATACACAGCACCAGATGCACATACACAGAATCAGGCGCACATACACAGCATCAGGCGCACATATACAGCACCAGACGCACATACAAACGCACATACACAGCACGAGACGCACATACACAGAATCAGGCGCACATACACAGCATCAGGCGCACATATACAGCACCAGACGCACATACACACGCACATACACAGCACGAGACGCACATAGACATGCACATACATAGCACCAGACACACGCACATACACAGCACCCGATGCACATACACAGCACCAGACGCACATACACAGCACCAGACGCACATACACACGCACATACACAGCACCAGACGCACATAGACATGCACATACAGAGCACCAGACTCACATACACATGCACATACACAGCACTAGACACACTTACACACGCACATACACAGCACCAGACGCACATACACAGCACCAGACGCACATACACAGCACCAGACACACATACACATGCACATACACAGCACCAGGCGCACATACACAGCACCAGGCACACATACACAGCACCAGGCGCACATACACAGGCACATACACAGCACCAGACACACATACACAGCACCAGACACACATACACAGCACCAGGCACACATACATAGCACCAGGCGCACATACACAGGCACATACACAGCACCAGACACACATACACAGGCACATACACAGCACTAGACACACATACACCCGCACATACACAGCACCAGACATACATACACACGCATATACACAGCACCAGACGAACATACACAGCCCCAGACACACATACACACGCACATACACAGCACCAGACGCACATACACACACACATATACAGCACCAGACACACATACACACTCACATACACAGCACCAGATGCACACACACACACACATACACAGCACCAGACGCACATACACAGCACCAGACGCACAGACATGCACATATAGAGCACCAGACTCACATACACACGCACATACACAGCACCAGACACACATACACACGCACATACACAGCACCAGACGCACACATAAACAGCACCAGACGAACATACACAGGCACATAAACAGCACCAGACGCACATAATTAATTAAATGCCCTATCCTCCTGGCTTGCTGTAATAAATTATAATAAGAGCCATAAAACTGACTCAACCATACTATGTATATAAACATAATAACCTTAATAACTTTATTCATAACTTAGAATAAATAACACACAGACACAAGTATGTGGGTAAAGACCCGTGGGTCACATTTATTATAGAAGATGAGAACCGGCTGGACTCAACGGGGCCAGCTAAAACATGTGGCGGCAATCTAGCTAGGAGTAAGCAACCCCCCGCTAGGAAGAAGGGCTGCGCCCGTGAATGCCCACACAAGCGGAGCTCAGCTCACGCAGAAGCTTAGGGAGTTCTCGGCATCTTTAGAATGGGGAGGGACCCCAGGCGTGCGCCTGCAGAGATCACCCTCCCCTGGCCAGCCGTCACTCTACCTCTGATGGCAAACCGGGGCGCGGACCAACTGCCTAACCAGGGTGTAAGTCAAAGATCTCCAGACCAGTAGGACCAGGTGTGACGAGGCGCAAACTACCTGGGGAGTCAAAAACTACCGTCCTCTGGCTTAAGGAAACAAGCCACGTAGCCCTCATCCTGCCCCGGACACCTTGCTGAAACACCCTAGTGATGCCCAGCCTAGAGATTGCCGCATTATCAAATTGAAGGGAGGGAGGGAAGCTGTGAAGATGAGCTGGAAAGAGGGTTTGGGGCCTGTAAGCTGACAACTTAAAGGGTAAGCTAAACCCCACCCTCACTACTGCAACATTGTTGCCACTTCACAGCAGCACACTCCTAAGGGCCTTAATTATTATGTTCGTTCTGGGCTATGCTGCCCTCCACTGTCTTAATTAATTAAATGCCCTATCCTCCTGGCTTGCTGTAATAAATTATAATAAGAGCCATAAAACTGACTCAACCATACTATGTACATAAACATAATAACCTTAATAACTTTATTCATAACTTAGAATAAATAACACACAGACACAAGTATGTGGGTAAAGACCCGTGGGTCACATTTATTATAGAAGATGAGAACCGGCTGGACTCAACGGGGCCAGCTAAAACATGTGGCGGCAATCTAGCTAGGAGTAAGCAACCCCCCGCTAGGAAGAAGGGCCGCGCCCGTGAATGCCCACACAAGCGGAGCTCAGCTCACGCAGAAGCTTAGGGAGTTCTCGGCATCTTTAGAATGGGGAGGGACCCCAGGCGCGCACCTGCAGAGATCACCCTCCCCTGGCCAGCCGTCACTCTACCTCTGATGGCAAACCGGGGCGCAGACCAACCGCCACAAGAGACAGCCCAACAGGCACAGCTCTTGCCGCCACACCCATAGATGTAGTAAAATAGCACGCCTCAAATTACAGAGGAACAAGTCAATGCCTCTCTCAGAGAGGTGCACCCCGTCCCTTCTGTAGAGGCTCCTCTCAGCCGTTGTAATGTTCCCATGCTCTACAACAAAACCTCCTGACAAGCCTAAGAAGATCCAAACCTCCTTGTTGATCTTCCTACGGACCTGGAAAGCTGCGCGGTGGGATTGCATGTGTCGCCACTCTATCCTGGGGATAATATTGGACCATCCTATTCTTACTTGAGGGACCCAAGCCTGAAACGTGCGCAGATCCGATTGAATAACTGCACTGAGCTGCTTGCACGGCAGGAGCCCCATATCATTCCCTCTGGCGTGAATGATTAATACATGGGGTTTCTCCCACCTGCGCAACGCCCCTTGCAGTAACCCAGGCAGAGCCCACCACGTAAGACCTCTACGCCCCAACCATCTAACGGTGACACGGGATGAGGGGACCCCCAGCTGACGCCCATCAGGTCTTGCAATCGCCCGCAGCTCCGCCCAGTAGATGTATGAGTGACCCGTAATCCAAACCCTCAGTGGACCGCTCCTCGGCCCTAAGAAGAAATAAAAGTTAACCATGGAACACTGCAACAATAAAACAGCAATCAAACAGTCAAAGGCCTAACGTACAATAAATACCTTTTAGACCTCCATCTCCCCAGAGCCCTAATGTGGTCAGCAGACCAACCGAAACCCGCGGCAGTAGTAGCCGCACCCACTCTGAATGAATGAATGAGGAGCAATGACCCTTGGGTCAAGGCCGACTCGAGATGCCGCCCAGCCCAATACTCTCCGAAACTGGAACCTCGTCAACGGGGATCCATCCTCGTGAACTAGGAACTGTGAGGAGCCCTCCGGACACACGTCCATGTAGGCTTTGATAAGTCTGACTGTGCAACAGACCGACCCTTCATGGGCCGGCAAAGACAACCATGCTCCTCTCCCTCTTGGTCGGTTTTGGATCTGGGAATGAAAACAAGAATCGACGACTCGTCGTTCTTGACGTAGGAAATCAGAAGGCCTCCAGGCTTGTTCTTCTAGGGGGGGGACCATTTCCCCCACCCTGAGTGCCCCGTGAAAAGCCAACCCAAAGGCGGCCGAAACAGGGTGGCCTCATAGGCAGATGAACACACTGCCGGCAAGGCTTGACATAACACTACCAAACGTTCAATGGTAACCGGCTCCCTAACATCCCCTGTTCTGGGCACCATACGCCCCCCAACCCCTCAGCACCCGTCTAACCAGGAAGGTCCTAGAGTAGTCAGGGAGGCCATATAGTTTGCAGAAAAAAGGACACTACGGTGAGCCGAGACCCGACCGCAGTCTTTGAAACCCCATTACCCTTGCGTTCGGTAATCCATTCAAGAAGGCCCCATTGGTCGCCGTCGCAGGAAGGACGGCCCCTTGAGCCACAGAAGGCAATCCATTCTGTCCAATGCTTTACATAGGTTGTCCAGGTGGACGGGGCGAGCGAAGATCGGACCATCACGATCCAAGGTCCCCATCCAGCGCCACCTGCCGTAAGTAATCAGGACAAGGCAACCTGTCAGTGTCCACATGAGGAACCAATGCATAGAAGGCTTCCCATTGAAAACGGGAAAGCGCACCCGCAATCCTATTCTGAACACCCGGGACATGTCTAGCACGGAACACAATATTCAGGTGCAGACACCTCAGCACCAAGAACCACAGATATCGCACTACCAGAGGTGAACCAGACGAGAGCTTGTTAATAGCGTAAACAACGCTCATGTTATCAGTCCAGAAAATCACCTCTCGATCCCGAAGCTGGTTGCCCCAGATTTCAAGGGCAACCGTGATGAGAAACAGTTCCAAAAGGCATAGGTTCCGAACCAGCCCTTTGTCCACCTACACGCTAGGCCACGGGCCAGCACTCCATTGCCCGTACAAGAAAAACCCCGAACCCGTGAGACCCGGCAGCGTCCGCAAACAGCTGAATCACTGCGTTGGAAGGAACAACCTCCCGCCACAGGCAAACCCCCTTAAAGTGGGTTAGAAATTCCTCCCAAACTTGAAGGTCATCCAACATTTCGGGAGATACCCGGAACCGTCGCGTCTGCGACCTCTCACCGTATAACTGCCGCTCCATCCGGCGGAGGAATATCCTTTCGATAGGAATAATCCTACCCGCAAAATTAAGCAAACCCAGCAGAGTTTGAAAATCCTTGACGGAGCAATACTGCTCCGATCTCACGACGCGTACTGCCTCCAGCATACGCACCACTTTATCCCGCAGCAAACGGCACAGCCCTGCTGCGGAATCAATCTCAATGCCCAGAAAAGTAAGGCACATGCAAGGGCCCTGGGTTTTGTCCTCTGCCAGAGGAACTCCCATCCTGCCCATCAGCAGCCTAGTCACTTTCATCAAGAAAGCGCACTCAAAAGAACCTGCACGTCCGACGAGCAAAAATCGTCTAAATAGTGTGCCAGACCATCAAATCCTGCAACCGCCGCAATGGCCCAGTGCAAGAAGCTACTGAAAGCCTCGAAGTATGCACAGGAAATTGAGCAGCCCATGGGCAAGCATTTGTCCACATAATACTTGCCTGCAAAAACAACACCCCATAAGCCTAAAAGAGGAGGGGTGAGTCGGTAGGAGCAGAAATGCGGATTCAACATCCAGAGTCACCATACAGGCCCCCAGCGCCCGCCCTGCGAACCAGCACTAGCGCTTCATCGAAGGACTGGTAGAAAACCGAGCTAAGCTCCGGGGGGATATCGTCATTAACCGAACGACCTTTCAGAAAAAACAGGTGCTGAATGAGTCGAAACTTACCCGTCTCCTTCTTTGGGACTACCCCCAAAAAAGGGAAACAACCAACCCGGAATCGGAATCCCCCCAAAGGGGCCTGCCATCCGACCCAACGCTATTCCCTTGTTAAGTTTATCCCTTAACACCCCGGGGAACTGATATGCAGATTTTTTAGGTTCCTATGGGTTGAGGAACCCACCACTTGCAAACCGACGGGAATAATAAATCGATGTCGGAGCCCATCCCCAAGTAAAGCGGTGGCCTCTTTAAATGGATAAAGAAGTAGCCATTTCTCAATTACGGCCACCCCCAGTGGGGTGACCGCCCCTTCCTGAAGCAAAGGATTTGGGAACAGCGCCTGGTCTCTCTTGGGGACGACTTGCGTCCCCGGGGCCTAGTACACTCAGAACCCAAGTGGCCGCCCCCGCAGTGCTTACAGGCGTGACGAAAGGCACATGCCGTTCCCCTGGAACAAAGCTTGTCCTGGAAATGCCAGCACACACCCGTGGGCCGCCGTCGAGAGCGTTGTGAGCCTTTGGCACCCACCAACCCACCGGAGGCCTGCACAGGAGCCACCTGTTTTCCAGGGCCTAAGTACACCCACAATCGCGAGTCAACGTCGCCAAAAGGAAGGAGAGGGTTACCAACCATCTTCCTATGAAAGGCTGCATCGTAATCCCGCAAAGCCCCTTCCCTGTACTTCTCAAACACCGTTTCTATAGACTCCTGATATTTCAGGATGTTCAAGGCTCAGTCGGGGAATTTGGTAATATAACATGATGCCTACACACGGGAGCACTTGCGCCCCTCCTCGTATGAGTCTGGCCTTTTAAATTCCTTGGGGCCCGAGCTGTCATCCACCAAACCATCTTGGATTCAAGATGTTCATGCAGACTAAATGCGGGCCACGTATCCGTGTCCCCATGCACAGCTGCCCTACACCCATTCGCCGCCACCGGGCTAACTAAACCTGTTGGTGGGGGAGGTGTCGGCAGAGTAACAGGGGGTTCCAAGCGGGATGAACCAAGGAGAAGGGGTAAACCCATAGCTTTCCCTTCCTCACTAGCCATTTTTTTTACCATCCTATACATCCTCTTCTGCCCCTTAGCTTCCAACCCCAGGGATCTAACACTCTCAGTCCCCAAATCATCCGAGGATGAACTAAAACCCCTACGGTCAAAAGTCACAGTGTGCTTACCAGCTCCCATGAGGCGCTGCACCGGCAAAGGACCTGAAGATGTGGATGGTTGTTCCTGGGTCTGCTCCTCCCTTTCACCAACACTGGAACTGGCCTGCAGTGGCACCACGGCGCTCCTGGGCTCCATAATAAGCATCCATAATATTCTGTGAAGAAAAATGGGAGAGAGGAGTACCCAGGGAAGGGGACGAAGGCCCCACCAACAACATCATCATGAAAACCCTAATGGGCTGGGGCTCCTACGTTCCATGCCACACTCAGACACAACATTGTAAGTCATATCCCTCACATGCACATTCAAAAATAGCATCTGCAAACTGCACTTGACAACCCTGTTCTGAAACAACTGGCGCGCCCTGACATAAACTGGGCACGATTACCGGTGCCTTTTGCAGAAGCCCTGGTAACTACTCCCGGGGGGACCCCGCTGAGGGCCACGTCCACGGGCGACACGCGCGCACCCTGCTGGGTGCTACGCTTGCTACGTGATGAATTACTGCGGAGTCTACTAGGCCGCGATGTACTCGCGGTTCGCTGCTTGCCCCCAGCCTGCCTAATTGCGGCCTGAGGCCCTGCGACCTGTTGCGCAGATGGCGTGTTCCCCGTCAGGCCTGCTCATATACACCAGATTCACCCCTATTCTGTGCAACCCCAATGCGCTTATGGATGATGGCGCCCCTGTTACCTGCCCTTCCATAGCACGATTGCCCCCATTCAGTGCACTGTCAAGCGCTATCGTACCCCTGGTCAGGCCTGCGGCCTGCTCATGATAGCCTTCCTGCTGCTGTCTACCTCTCTCGGTGACAGCCAAAAACAGTGCCCCCACGCGAGCGCTGTGTGTATGAGGCTCGCTGTGCCCCCCCCGCGGGCTTCGCCCCCCCCCCAGGGTACTCCTCTCTTACCTGTGTACCCCGGAGGCGACGACGATCCTGCCCGCTTGGTCTTCCGAACCGGAATGGCGTTTCCGGAAGTGGCGTCACCGGAAACGGCCAAACCGGAAGTGACGTCACCCGATACAAGCATGGAGGACCGCGTGGACGACGGACCCAACGCTGGTAAGCGACGCACCGGAGAGGGGGACCCGACGCCAGTAGAGGAAGAACCGCCGCCGGAAAGAACCGTCGCAAGGGACTGCAACAGCGCAACGGCCGTGGACACCGCTTCACCGGTAAGTGTAACCGGAGCAGACAAGGCCTCGATACCCACGACGCTCCCACTAGGCCCAGCCACCGGAACATTCAGGGGCAAAACTGCAGATGGGGGGCTGGCACCGGACACACCTTGGATGAACCAGGGGGGTCGATTGGGGAATGGTTCTAGGGGGGGAGACAACCCTGACAGTGGGATACAGGGCAGGAGATACAGGGGTACGACTCACCGGACTTAGTGGTGAAGGTGCTCATCAGAATCGAATGCTCCAATTGCCAGCTCCTCTAAATCTTCAATTTTTTACAGGTACACCGACTGAAATCTTCCTGCTGCAGCAGATCAAGATGTTATCAGCAACTCAGGGGACCCTGCAAGCTGTGAAGATGAGCTGGAAAGAGGGTTTGGGGCCTGTAAGCTGACTACTTAAAGGGTAAGCTAAACCCCACCCTCACTACTGCAACATTGTTGCCACTTCACAGCAGCACACTCCTAAGGGCCTTAATTATTATGTTCGTTCTGGGCTATGCTGCCCTCCACTGTCTTACACACTCACACAGCACCAGACGCACATACACACACACACATATACAGCACCAGAGACACATACACACGCACATACACAGCACCAGACACACACATACACAGCACCAGACGCACATACAGATGCACATACACAGCACCAGACGCACATACACAGCACCAGACGCACATACACACGCACATACACAGCATCAGAAGCACCTACACAGCACCAGACACACATACACACGCACATACACAGCACCAGACGCACATACACACGCACATACACAGCACCAAACGCACATACACACGCACATACACAGCACCAGGCACACATACACACGCACATACACAGCACCAGAGACACATACACACGGACATACACAGCACCAGACGCACACATACACAGCACCAGACACACATACACACGCACATACACAGCACCAGACGCACATACACAGCACCAGGTGCACATACACAGCACCAGACGCACATACACACGCACCTACACAGCACCAGACGCACATACACAGCACCAGACGCACATACACACGCACATACACAGGCACATACACAAAACCAGACACACATACACACGTACATACACAGCACCAGACACACATACACACGTACATACACAGCACCAGACACACATACACACGCACATACACAGCACCAGAAACACATACGCACGCACATACACAGCACCAGACGCACATACGCACGCATATACACAGCACCAGACGCACATACACAAGCACATACACAGCACCAGACACACATACACAGCACCAGACACACACACGCACATACACAGCACCAGACGCACATACACACGCACATACACAGCACCAGAGACACATACACACGCACATACACAGCACCAGACGCACATACACAGGCACATACACAGCACCAGACGCACATACACAGCACCAGACACACATACACACGCACATACACAGCACCAGATGTGCACACACACACACATACACAGCACCAGACGCACATACACAGCACCAGACGCACATAGACATGCACATACAGAGCACCAGACTCACATACACACACACATACACAGCACCAGACACACATACACACGCACATACACAGCACCAGATGTGCACACACACACACATACACAGCACCAGACGCACATACACAGCACCAGACGCACATAGACATGCACATACAGAGCACCAGACTCACATACACACACACATACACAGCACCAGACACACATACACACGCACATACACAGCACCAGACACACATACACACGCACCAGACGCACATGCACATACACAGCACCAGGCGCACATACACAGCACCAGACACACATACACCCGCAAATACACAGCACCAGACGTACATACACACGCACATACACAGCACCAGACTCACATACACACGCACATACACAGCACTAGACGCACATACACACGCACATACACAGCACGAGACGCACATAGACATGCACATACACAGCACCAGACGCACATACACAGCACCAGACGCACATACACAGCACCAGATGCACATACACATACACACGCACATACACACGCACCAGACGCACATGCACATACACAGCACCAGGCGCACATACACAGCACCAGACACACATACACCCGCAAATACACAGCACCAGACGCACATACACACGCACATACACAGCACCAGGCACACATACACACGCACATACACAGCACCAGAGACACATACACACGGACATACACAGCACCAGATGCACACATACACAGCACCAGACGCACATACACAGGCACATACACAGCACCAGACGCACATACACAGCATCAGGCGCACATACACAGCACCAGGTGCACATACACAGCACCAGACGCACATACACACGCACCTACACAGCACCAGACGCACATACACAGCACCAGACGCACATACACACGCACATACACAGGCACATACACAAAACTAGACACACATACACACGTACATACACAGCACCAGACACACATACACACGTACATACACAGCACCAGACACACATACACACGCACATACACAGCACCAGAAACACATACGCACGCACATACACAGCACCAGACGCACATACGCACGCATATACACAGCACCAGACGCACATACACAAGCACATACACAGCACCAGACACACATACACAGCACCAGACACACACACGCACATACACAGCACCAGACGCACATACACACGCACATACACAGCACCAGAGACACATACACACGCACATACACAGCACCAGACGCACATACACAGGCACATACACAGCACCAGACGCACATACACAGCACCAGACACACATACACATGCACATACACAGCACCAGATGTGCACACACACACACATACACAGCACCAGACGCACATACACAGCACCAGACGCACATAGACATGCACATACAGAGCACCAGACTCACATACACACACACATACACAGCACCAGACACACATACACACGCACATACACAGCACCAGACACACATACACACGCACCAGGCGCACATGCACATACACAGCACCAGGCGCACATACACAGCACCAGACACACATACACCCGCAAATACACAGCACCAGACGTACATACACACGCACATACGCAGCATCAGACTCACATACACACGCACATACACAGCACTAGACGCACATACACGCACATACACAGCACGAGACGCACATAGACATGCACATACACAGCACCAGACGCACATACACAGCACCAGACGCACATACACAGCACCAGACGCACATACACAGCACCAGATGCACATACACATACACACGCACATACACAGCACGAGACGCACATAGACATGCACATACAGAGCACCAGACTCACATACACATGCACATACACAGCACCAGACACACATACACACGCACATACACAGCACCAGACGCACATACACAGCACCAGACGCACATACACAGCACCAGACACACATACACACGCACATACACAGCACCAGGCGCACATACACACCACCAGACACACATACACCCGCACATACACAGCACCAAACACAAATACACACGCACATACACAGCACCAGACGTACATACACACGCACATACACAGCACCAGATGCACATACACAGCACCAGACTTACATACACACGCACATACACAGCACCAGGCGCACATAGACATGCACATACAGAGCACCAGACTCACATACACACGCACATACACAGCACCAGACACACATACACACGCACATACACAGCACCAGGCGCACATGCACAGCACCAGACGCACATACACCCGCACATACACAGCACCAGACGTACATACACACGCACATACACAGCACCAGATGCACATACACAGCACCAGACGCACATACACATGCACATACACAGCACCAGACACACATACACACGCACATACACAGCACCAGACACACATACACACGCACATACACAGCACCAGACACACATACACACGCACATACACAGCACCAGACGCACATACACATGCACATACACAGCACCAGACACACATACACACGCACATACACAGCACCAGACGCACATACACACGCACATACACAGCACCAGAGACACATACACACGCACATACACAGCACCAGACGCACACATACACAGCACTAGATGCACATACACCGGCACATAAACAGCACTAGACGCACACATACACAGCACTAGATGCACATACACAGGCACATACACAGCACCAGGCGCACATACACAGCACCAGGCGCACATACACAGCACCAGACACACATACACTTGCACATACACAGCACCAGGCGTACATACACACGCACATACACAGCACCAGACGCACATACACAGCACCAGTCGTGTAATGTCCATATATAGCAAACATTAACTCTTTATATGTATGATGCACTTGCAAGTTCTAAATGTAACTGGCACTTTATTCACTGGATGACATAACAAGGTGCTCCTGTAGATTTGCACAAAGTAATATGGATAGATACACATATATAGTCCTTTATAATGAATGGCTGCTGCACTCATTATATTAGCAGTACTGTACACTGTGTATGCAGCACTATAGTAATCCAGGGAAACTTATAACTGTATAACTGTTAACTGTATAACTGCAATATAACTTATAATGTGTAACTGTCAGTTCTTACTCTTCCTGACTGGCTGATGCTGTATCCTCTGCAGTGATCTGTAGCTGACATTACATTTATTAGTATCAGCAATTGTCAGAGCCTCAGGTTCAGTCCTTGTACTTTATAACTGCATCACAAACTGTCACAAGATGGCTTCTCTGAACTGTTCTGATTCTAAGCACAGCCCACTTGATGACATCATCTTTGTATGGAAGCCTCAATGTGCCATCTGACCAAACCAGGAAGTAAGCACAACACTACATCTCCTTTCCTACTTATTTTTTTTTTAATAAACTTAACTGCACAACAACAACCGTAAGATAAATCAGTCTTCTTGTTTCTTACGTTGAAGAAAGTTTCTCTGATATGTTGCATGTTGTCTCCGGCGAGTGTCTCTGAGATTAACTTCAGGAGACCAACGAACAACAGGTGTTCGTTGCCTGGGAGTACGAGCATGACTATTGTGGTCCTGGATAGAATTTCCTGACTCATCATTACAAGGTTCTTCTACTGAGGCTGGTATTTCAGAGTCATCTTCTGTAGTTGAGTCAGAGCCTGTGTTTGGATCATGCCAAACACCACCCCAGATATCAAAGTCATTGTCTGATTGCATTTTTATGTGATGGTCCTCACCAGCCTGTTCTCTCCTCTCTAGCCGTGGTCGTAGTTGGTTCACATGGCGGTGACACACACCTGATTGAGTGGTTATCACATACATCTTTGGGCCCTCAACCTGGGCAACAACACCTGGTGCCCATTTTTCCTCTGTATGGTACACCCTATACCAAACCAAATCTCCTTCTGTATAGGTCCGTGAAGGTTTTCCCACTCTCATTTTATCTTGCATGATGCGGACTGTTTCTGCTACATCTGGTGTGATTAAATCCGGCTTTGTACGGATCTTCCTGCCAAACAATAGTTGATCTGGGGCAACTCCCGTGGTGGGGTGTTGAGTAACCCTATATTGTTGCAAAAATTGTAAAATGTTTTTAGTATTAACCTGCTTCTCTGCTTTTAGCGCTTTCAGTGCCCTTTTAAAGGTTTGGACAAATCTCTCTGCTTGCCCGTTGGTGGCTGGGTGATATGGTGCCATCTGATGATGGTGAATTCCATCCGTATGTAAAAAATTCTGGAAGTCTTGTGACACAAACTGGGGACCATTGTCTGTGACCAGTTTTCTTGGCAACCCAAATACTGAAAACAGTCTTTCTAATGCTGATATGACTTCAGTAGTTGTAGTCCTTGTCATTGGAATTACTTCTGGCCACTTAGAGTGTGCATTAATTATGATTAAGTATGAGATTCCATCAATAGGACCGGCAAAGTCCAAATGTAGTCTCTCCCAAGGAGTAGTAGGCCAGTCCCATGGTTGTACAGCTCCTCGTGGAAGCTGTCCTTGAGCTTGAACACACCCTTTGCATGCCATAACATAGTTCTCAATGTCCTTATCAATGGCCAGCCACCAAACATGACCCCTAGCCTTCTGTTTCATTCTGACAATGCCTGGGTGTCCTTCATGAAGGAGTTTTAACGTAGCTTGCCGTAGCCCATTAGGAACCAGAACTCTCTCACCCCATAAAATACATCAATTTCTGAGTGTGAGTTCTTTCGCTCGTAGTATGTATGCTCGCTGCACATCACAGCCAGTTCTTGGCCAGCCATCTCTCAAATACTTTGCCAGAAGTTGTAATTCAGTATCACGAGCTGTCTCCTTTGCAATTTGTTTGGCATATACTATACCCGTAAAACACACACTTGGAAGGCTTTCTTGAACAACTGGTAAGGAATTCATTAGTGGAAGCCTGGACATGACATCAGCATTGCCATGGGAATCATGGGCCTGGTATTGGAGTAATGATATGCTCCCAAAGTTAGACCATACCTTTGCAATCTAGCCGCTGTAGTGGTTGAAATTCCTTTCCTTTGATTAAAGATGGTCAGCAGTGGCTTATGGTCAGTTAAAAGAGTAAATTGTCTACCATAAATATAGTTATGGAACTTCTTAACAGCCCATACAATGGCCAATGCTTCTTTGTCTAATTGGGAATAGTTCTTCTCTGCCGTCGTTAGAGAACGGGAAGCAAAGGCTACCGGTCGGTCTGTCCCATCTGGCATTGTGTGTGACAATACAGCCCCTAAACCATAAGGCGAAGCATCACATGCTATCATGAGTGGTTTCTGAAGATCATAGTGCATTAACATGCGGGAACACAGGAGTAGGTTCTTGGATACCTGGAAGGCTTTATTGCATTCACTGCTCCACAACCAGGGTTGATTTGTCTCAAGAAGCTGATGTAGTGGGTGTAACGTATGGGCTAGCTGGGGAAGAAAACGGTGGTAATAGTTAAGGAGACCAAGGTATGATCATAGTTGTGATGCTTTCTGTGGTATAGGAGCTTCTTGCAAGGCCTTGACTTTGTCATCAGCAGTGTGTAGACCATGACAATCTATAACATGGCCACAAAATTCTAATTTGTCACGCATGAAAGCACACTTCTCCAAGTTGACCTTCAACCCGTAGGTCATTAGCCGCTGCAGTACCCTCTCTACATTGTGTCGATGTTCTTCCTCCGTCCTGCCCGTGATTAACATGTCCTCTAAAAGGCATTGGACATAGGGTAGTCCATTTAACAGTTCTTCCATGGTGCGTTGCCAGATGGCTGGTGCAGGAGCAATGCCAAAGACCATACGATTATATTGAAATAAACCACGGTGAGTATTGATGGTGAGTAACCTGCGGGAATCTGGATGTACTTCAAGTACAATAGGAGAAGCCCACTCACTACGATGCACTGGGGTTATAATCTTTAACTCTTCTAACCTCCTCAGTTCAGCATCAACTCCTGCCCTTAAAGCGAATGGCACAGTTCGTGCTTTGAAAAACTTTGGCCTTGCTCCAGGTTTTAACTGTAACCGTACCCTTTTGTTCTTAACTTTTCCCAGAACATTTTCAAACACCGGGGCATATTTGGTCTTAATGTTCTGAATCCACTGGGCACGATCAACTCCAATATGATAAACTTCACTGTTTTTGAGGCTCTCAGGCATGCCAAGGGCCCATATCCAGTCCCTTCCATAAAGAGGTGGGCCACCTGATTTTAGTATATATAGTGTAAGATTGGCAGTTTTACTGTTTGTACACACAGATACAGATGCACACCCCAGTGGCGTCAAGACTTCTCTGGAGTATGTTTGTAGCTTCAAGGTAGTGGGCTGCAGCAATACTGGAATTTTCAGCTGTTTCCAATCTTTAATTGTCATAACTGAAACTGCAGCCCCAGTATCTAAGTCCATGGTCAAATCTTTTCCTTCAATATTAACATGAACGATCAAAGGCTCAGACCCTGCTGTCATGGTGCATACAGTCAAACTCTGAACAGTCATTTCCTCTTCTGAATCTGATGTGGCTCCCTTATAAGCCATGTGGTAATTTCCCTTCTTATGAGTTTTGCTTGAGACACTCTGCTGAGATCCTCTGCAAGCCTTCTTTAAGTGTCCTATTTTACCACAGCCATGACAACGAGCATTTTTAAATCTGCATTCAGAAGCTACATGATTCTGTGCTCCACATCTGTAACAGTTAATAGGCAATGCTGCTTTTGCTGAATATTTACTGGCTGGTTTAGTCTGTTGCTTCACATTAGAGAAAAATACCTGTTCTTCCTTAGTGTGAGAATGCGTCTGCAGTAAACTAGTGTCTCGTGTGGCCTGTTCCAAAACAGAAGCAATCTCTAGTGCTTTATGGAAGGTCAGGCTCTCCTCTGTCAAAAGTCGCCTTTGAATAGATTCTGTACTGATACCCATAACAAACTGATCAGGCAATATTCAGATACTCCCCAAAAGCACAGGTGCTGGCCAATTTCTTTAAACTGATTGCAAATGTAGATACAGTCTCTTGTACCCCTTGGCGCCTGCTATAAAACTTGAACCGCTCAGCAATCTCTAATGGCCGTGGTTGGAAATGTTGTGTTAAGATCTGTATTATTTCAGACAAAGACTTGGTGGCTGGCTTTTCTGGATGCATCAGATCTTTTAGAATCTCATATGTTTTAGCACCAATAGTTGTCAGACAGACAGCAACAGACTTAGTATCTCCAATGTCATTGGCAAGTAAATACTGCTGTAGCCTTTCAGTTCAGGATACCCAGTTATCTGTGTCAGGGTCAAATTCTTTCAATGCTCCAAATACAGCCATTATAGCGTGAGTTTGTGGTAGTATACTCGTCGCCAGATGTAATGTCCTTATATAGCAAACATTAACTCTTTATATGAATGATGCACTTGCAACTTCTAAATGTAACTGGCACTTTATTCACTGGATGACATAACAAGGTGCTCCTGTAGATTTGCCCACAGTAATATGGATAGATACACATAGATAGTCCTTTATAATAAATGGCTGCTGCACTCCTTATATTAGCAGTCCTGTACACTGTGTATGCAGCACTATAGTAATCCAGGGAAACTTATAACTGTATAACTGTTGACTGTATAACTGCAATATAACTTATAATGTGTAACTGTCAGTTCTTACTCTTCCTGACTGGCTGATGCTGTATCGTCTGCAGTGATCTGTAGCTGACATTACATTTATTAGTATCAGCAATTGTCAGAGCCTCAGGTTCAGTCCTTGTACTTTATAACTGCATCACAAACTGTCACAAGATGGCTTCTCTGAACTGTTCTGATTCTAAGCGCAGCTCACTTGATGACATCATCTTTGTATGGAAGCCTCAATGTGCCATCTGACCAAACCAGGAAGTAAGCACAACACTACAAGACGCACATACACATGGACATACACAGCACCAGAGACACATACACATGCATATACACAGCACCAGATGCGCACATACACAGCACCAGACGCACACATACACAGCTCTAGACGCACATACACAGGCACATACACAGCACCAGACGCACACACATACATAGGCACATACACAGCACCAGACGCACATACACACGCACATACACAGCACCAGACGCACACACATACACACGCACATACACAGCACCAGACGCACACAAATACACACACATACACGCACATACACAGCACCAGACGCACACAAATACACATGCACATACACAGCACCAGACACACATACACAGCACCAGACACACACACATACACACGCACATACACAGCACCAGACACACTCACATACACACGCACATACACAGCACCATACGCACACACATACACAGCACCAGACACATGCACATACACAGCACCAGACACACATACACAGCACCAGACACACATACACACGCATATACACACGCAAATACACAGCACCAGACTCACCACACAAAAGGATTCAAGCGATGAAACCCTCTCGGGGGGGGGGGAATCACAGAAAGATAGTCAAGATGAAATGAAGAATAATTGAGGATTCTGGCCTTCTGAGGATAGGGTTTCTGAGAACAAAATGATTCCTTTACAAAATCTAAAAGAAAATCTGAATGTCAGGATGAAATGTAATCTTGTAATAAATAGGAATTGAACATGTAGAGTCCTGAACTTTAAGAGAACTAGCAGAAAGATGTATGCCACTGTCATCATAGAGGAAAAGGTTCACTTTACATTGTTTGGGAGAAAATATGTTAATCTTTTTTTTAACCTGCAAGGCTTCCTACAACTCAAATAAAGCTCCTTCTCATGAATCTGGAAGGATATTTTCTCTGGAAAAAACCTGGAATGTGAATAATTTACATGGTATTAAAGATCGATCAAGTCTATTTAAGAATGTCCTTAACTTCCACCATAACATATTTGCAGCGCACCCTCCTTTGAATGGGGTTATACAAAACAATTTTTACACATGAAATTAATCTGAACATGGAACTGAAAAATAGGGGATTACAAGTTCTTTGGAGCCAGAAACACTTCAAGTGCTTTCTTTCTATCAATATTATGAAAATAAGTGAACTGACAAATGTTAATATTAAATGGAACACATCATTCCCTGCTTGTTTTCTGCTTACCAACAATTTAGGAATAAAAGTGTGAGGTCAGAGATAATTCCCATAGATAATCAGTTCTTGGCAGCAGTGTGTGAACCTACTTTATTTTTAGGCTACCCTTCTGCATTTGCAAACCATTTTCTTAAATTTCCTTACAGTCCTTGTACTTACCACTTTTATCAGGTCTATTCTATTAACCAAATTGAGTTCACGACCCCCTTTTTCTCTTTTTTCCTGGTGTTGCCCTTTTTGTTTTTTTACCCACTGCTTTATTAAGTCCATACAAATGCTTGAACTTTTCTATCATATTAGCCCCATTATCGTTTCTCCTCTAGTCTATATATACTAAGGCAATACATGTTTTGCCGTATGTAAGCTTTAGACTATGAGGCAGACTATGAGGCATATTTAACAAATGTCTGTCGGACCGGATCCGACAGTGCGGATCAGGTCCGACATACATCGCTGAATGCGGAGAGCAATACGCTCTCCGTATTCAGCATTGCACCAGCAGCTCACAAGAGCTGCTGGTGCAAAGCTGCCCCCTGCAGACTCGCGGTGGCCGCCAGCAGGGGGGTGTCAATCAACCCGATCGTACTCTTTAGACCGCTGCTTCATAACTGGTAATTCTGGCGAGCCAAACACGGGGCCTCAAGCTCCATTCGGAGCTTGATAGATAGGCCCCTATGTATCCTTTAAACTCAGTAAAAGTGACCCTTATGGCCTCATTGGCACTGCAGAGAGAAAACCATTCACAAGCTTTCCTACAGGAAGGTTTTCTCTCTGCAGTGCCAATGAAGCCATGATGGTCACTTTTACTGAGAATGAGGAAGTTTAAAGGATCATATTCCTAACATCCAGTGATAGGGCCATATTGATTAATTGGGATTATTAGTCTGGGTGAAAACCCTTTGGAAGTGACCTTCTACCATACTACAGGAGTTACACGGATATCAGGCTGCCCTCCTTGCTCCATAGGACTATACATCTCAGTACAGATTTGCCAGGGGAGCGCTGCTCTATCCTTACACAAGCGGCTACTTACCTCATATGGATTTAGGTTATATTAAGTGAGTACTCAGCATTAGGGGTTAGATGCACCCTGAACTCTGATGTGATTCTGTTATTCTTTGACTACAATCATCTTTGAATTTAGGTTACCATTAAAGGCACTGATTTGAACTCTCTTTTTTCTGATACTTTTTATATTGAGGACTTGGGAATACTCTCACTCTACTTTTTCGCTGCCATTCGGCCAGATTACGAGTTTTGCATTATGAGGGGTGCGGTACTAACTTGCACGTTATTCTCACCGCTCACTTTCCTACAGTCGATGAGGACTTCTCCCAGCTTCGTTGAGGATGGATGTCGGATCTTCAAAACTGTAAGTGGATCTTCAGGGGGTTAGTGTTAGTTTTTTTTTAAGGGTTTATTGGGTGGGTTTTATTTTTAGGTTAGGGCTTTGGGCAGCAATAGAGCTAAATGCCCTTTTAGGGGCAATGCCCATCCAAATGCCTTTTTCAGGGCAATGGGGAGCTTAGGTTTTTTTAGTTAGGGTTTTATTTGGGGGGTTGGTTGTGTGGGTGGTGGGTTTTACTGTTGGGGGGTTGTTTGTATTTTTTTTTTTCAGGTAAAAGAGCTGATTTCTTTGGGGCAATGCCCAGCAAAAGGCTTTTTAAGGGTTATTGGTAGTTTAGTTTCGGCTAGGGTTTTTTTTTATTTTGATAGGGCTATTAGATTAGGTGTAATTAGTTTAAAGATCTTGTAATTTGTTTTTTATTTTCTGTAATTTAGTGTTTGTTTGTTTTTTTAAATTTAGCTAATTTTATTGAATTTAGTTAATTGTATTTAATTTAGGGAATTTATTTAATTGTAGGGTTAGGTGTTAGTGTAAGACAGGTTCGGTTTTATTTTACAGGACAATTTGTATTTATTTTAGCTAGGTAGTTATTAAATAGTTAATAACTGTTTAGTAACTATTCTACCTAGTTAAAATAAATACAAACTTGCCTGTAAAATAAAAATAAACCCTAAACTAGCTACAATGTAACTATTAGTTTTATTGTAGCTAGCTTAGGGTTTATTTTATAGGTATTTAGCTTTAAATAGGAATTATTTAGTTAATGATAGTAGGTTTTATTTAGATTTATTTTAATTATATTTAAGTTAGGGGGTGTTAGGGTTAGGGTTAGAATTTGATTTAGGGGTTAATAAATTTAATATAGTGGTGACAGATTAGGGTTAATAAATGTAGGTAGGTGGTGGCGATTTTAGGGACGGCAGATTAGGGGTTAATAATATTTAACTAATGTTTGCGATGCGGGAGTGCAGCGATTTAGGGGTTAATATGTTTATTCTAGTGACTGCGATGTTGGGAGCGGCAGATTAGGGATTAATAAATTTATTTTAGTGTTTGCGATGCGGGAGGGCCTTGGTTTAGGGGTTAATAGGTAGTTTATGGGTGTTAGTGTACTTTTTAGCACTTTAGTTATGAGTTTTATGCTACGGCTTTGTAGTGTAAAACTCATAACTACTGACTTTAGAATGCGTTACGAATCTTGACGGGATAGGCTGTACCGCTCACTTTTTGGCCTCCTAGGACAAGCTTGTAATACCGGCGCTATGGAAGTCCCATTGAAAAAAGACTTTTGCGTAATTTGATTTGCGGTAAGGCCAAAAAAGTGTGCGGTGCCCCTAAATCTGCAAGACTCGTAATACCAGCGGTAGTAAAAAAGCAGCGTTATGAGGCTTAATGCTGCTTTTTTACTCATAACGCAAGACTCGTAATCTAGCCGATTGTTAGTGGAACTTTTTCACTTTTTATTCACTATATTGTATTTTATATAGTTTTTTAGCTGTACTTTTATACATATTGCATAACAGTTTGTTTTATTGTCTCTATATTTATTCTTTGGAATTTTAATTTTGGTACGATCCCCTTGGGGCATAGCGCAGGATTCTGATTTCTTTTATTTTATATATATATATATACACACACACACTTATAAAAATAAATAGAGCATTTTCTTCTATGTGAAGAACATTGGAATGGAAAATATTCATAACTTCTGTGGAGATAGCGATATAGGTTTAACTCCTGTTGAGCACTAAGGAGCACTAAGGAGTAGATTTATCAAACCCCGGGCAGACATGATATAGCTAATCATGTCCGCCCTGCATCGCTAAATGCTGACAGCATTTAACATTGCACAAGCATTTCTAGTGAAATGCTTGTGCAATGCTGCCCCCTGCACATTCACGGCCAATCGGCCACACAGGGGATGTCAATCATTCCGATAGTATCTGAGCCGGAAACATCAGGCGGCGCAAGCAGCATCCGCTGCTTGATAAATCTCCCCTAAGTGTTAGGTTTTTTTTCCAGTTTGCACTCTCCATTGAAGTCTATGGGTGTGAAAATGGATCTGGATTCGTAGACCACAGCTGCAGAATTGTTTTGGAATAGTGGTGCTTGTTTCACTTCCTTAAGGAGCGCACCTATTGCTCAGGTGCACACAGGTTAAGAAGTGATTTAATAATTGGTGGTTAATACACAGGTCTGAATATTTGTCAGATGGTATAAACAACAGTTAGGGTAGAGGAAGATTGTAAGAATTTGGATTCCAAGCTAATACAAAGGAGATATGGTAGAAACAGGTTATGCAAACATAAAGCAAATCCAGCACAGTAGGGGTTACTGGAGAGAGTAAAGATTCAGAGCGCATGGCTGTGAGAGCGCAGCTCCTATGTCTGTGTACTTTGAGTGGAACTGCCTGTTAGCAATTGTCAGTGTGAAGGCTGTGAGAGCACAGCTCCTATGTCTGTGTACACTGTGTGGAACTGCCTGTTAGCACCTGCCTGTGTGAAGGCGGTGAAGTCAGCTGCAGAGTCTGTTGCAGGGAGAGGTGTAACAGCTGAACATCCAATGTAGAAAGCTGCACCAAGGTTAATTAAATTCTCCTTGTAAAGGTATATTAACTTAGAACAGGATACCTTAGACACTGAGGCTCAGTGTAATTTGTAGAATAGGACGTCCTATATTTGTAATCCAAATTAGGTAGATAGAAGCAATCAAAGTTACTCCAGATACACAGCGTGCAATTCAATAGCAAAACAAATTACCAAGCACTCGTCTGCAGGTGTGCTGGTGCTGAAATAGGGAGAAGGGGTGGAGTTACTAGGTGACTTTTTTTAGAGATCTCTAAAAATATCGTTGATGAAAAATTGAAACGATGCTGGGGCGTTGCAAAGCCCAAATGGCATCACAAGATATTCGTAGAGGCCGTACCTGGTACGGAACGCGGTGAGCCATTCATCACCGTCTCTAATGCGGACCAAATTGTAGGCTCCTCGAAGATCAAGCTTTGTATAAATAGTAGCTTGATGCAATCTTTCTATAAGTTCGGGAATTAACGGGAGAGGGTACCTATTTTTAATAGTCCTCTTATTAAGTTCCCGATAGTCTATTATGGGACGTAGAGATGAATCTTTGTTTTTAACAATAAAAATTCCTGCTCCAGCTGGAGAGGTGGAGGGACGTATGACGCCCTTACGTAAGTTTTCATCCAGGTATGTTTTCAAGTAATCCAATTCTGGCTTACTTAGAGGGTACAAATGACCATAAGGAACTACTGCTCCAGGCTGGAGATCTATCGGGCAGTCATAGACTCGATGTGGCGGTAGTGCCTCAGCCTCCTTTTTGCTGAATACGTCAATGAAATCGGAATATTCTTCAGGAAGTGTAAGTTCGTTTTCTTGAAGTTGTAGGAGCATACCCTGATGTGGATAGCAGGTGGTCTTGCAATAACTGGATGAGAGATCGACCGACAGGTCCTTCCAATTAATTTGTGGCTGGTGTTGTTGCAGCCAACTTAGGCCTAAGATTATAGGGAACAAAGGTGACGGTATTATATCGAATGTGAGATATTCGGTATGCCCTGATTGTGTTTTTACCTGTAAAGGTATTGTCTGCTGTGTAATGGGACCTGTGGAGATATTGGTACCATCAATAAGGCGAATAGACACAGGTTGTTTCTTGCTCACAAAAGGAATTTTATTGACAGCTACAACATCTTTATCTATGTAATTTCCATAGACTCCGCTGTCAACTGTGGCATTAGTCGTCAGCCTGTTTTGGTCCCACTTTAAATGGAGAGAGAGATAACAGTAAGTGGAATTGCTCTGACAGGCATGTGCAGAGTGAATGTGATGGAACTTATTTTTTCTTGGTTTAAGAAGTACTGGACATTCTTTTACGGTGTGGCTGGGATTTGCACAGTACATACAGAGGTACTGTGTTCTCCTTCGGTTCCGTTCTTCTGAGGTAAGAGGACCTCTAATCACACCTATGTCCATAGGTTCGACTGTATTCCTGCTGGTAGTTGCTGGTTTAACATAAGTCGAGGGTTTAGATGAGCTTTCTGGGGTACCCCTCTCAGTTCTCCTTTCTCGCAGCCTTCGATCTATTTGTATTGTTAGCTTCATTAATCCTTCCAAGGTATCGGGAAGCTCTACTCGGGCTAACTCATCCTTTATAGGATCTGAGAGTCCAATCCTGTATTGATTTTTTAGTGCGATGGCATTCCACTGCGAGTCGGTTAAATACAGTTTGAACTCTGTGATATACTCTTCAACCTGACGTCGGCCTTGTTTGAGGCCTCTCATATTGGATTCTGCAGATAACTGTAGGTTTGAATCAACGTAAAGTTCATCCATGGTAGCGAGGAACTGAGGGAGGGAGGATAAGACTGGATCATTGGCCTCATACAGCGTATCTGCCCACACCCTAGGTTCCCCTCGTAGGAATGATATCATAGTTAACACTTTGATTTTATCTGTACTATAGGTCTTTGGCTTCAATTGAAACAGCAGAGTGCAAGCATTTTTGAAATGTCTGTAATACTTGCGATTACCTGAGAAGGTATCAGGCAGCGACACTTGAGGTTCTATAATAGTCTCTGTAGTTGGTGGTTTTGGAGTGAGGGAGTCCCTAATTATTCCTCTTAAACTTGAAGCTCCCTGAGTCCCTGTGAGAGCTGGTCCACTCTCTGGGATAGGTTATACACCACTTGTGGCAATTCTGCTGGGTCCATTTTTATCGGCTTGGTAATATGTGAGAATGGATCTGGATTCGTAGACCACAGCTGCAGAATTGTTTTGGAATAGTGGTGCTTGTTTCACTTCCTTAAGGAGCGCACCTATTGCTCAGGTGCACACAGGTTAAGAAGTGATTTAATAATTGGTGGTTAATACACAGGTCTGAATATTTGTCAGATGGTATAAACAACAGTTAGGGTAGAGGAAGATTGTAAGAATTTGGATTCCAAGCTAATACAAAGGAGATATGGTAGAAACAGGTTATGCAAACATAAAGCAAATCCAGCACAGTAGGGGTTACTGGAGAGAGTAAAGATTCAGAGCGCAGTTCCTCTCTCTGAGCACTCTGTGTGAATCTGCCTGCTAGCAATTGACAGCGAAGGCTGTGAGAGCGCAGCTCCTATGTCTGTGTACTCTGAGTGGAACTGCCTGTTAGCAATTGTCAGTGTGAAGGCTGTGAGAGCACAGCTCCTATGTCTGTGTACTCTGAGTGGAACTGCCTGTTAGCAATTGTCAGCGTGAAGGCTGTGAGAGCGCAGCTCCTATCTCTGTGTACACTGTGTGGAACTGCCTGTTAGCACTTGCCTGTGTGAAGGCGGTGAGGTCAGCTGCAGAGTCTGTTGCAGGGAGAGGTGTAACAGCTGAACATCCAATGTAGAGAGCTGCACCAAGGTTAATTAAATTCTCCTTGTAAAGGTATATTAACTTAGAACAGGATACCTTAGACACTGAGGCTCAGTGTAATTTGTAGAATAGGACGTCCTATATTTGTAATCCAAATTAGGTAGATAGAAGCAATCAAAGTTACTCCAGATACACAGCGTGCAATTCAATAGCAAAACAAATTACCAAGCACTTGTCTGCAGGTGTGCTGGTGCTGAAATAGGGAGAAGGGGTGGAGTTACTAGGTGACTGGAAGATTAACCCTTACAATGGGGAAAAGAAGTGAGAACAGTAACAATATCCGAAGTCCTGAAGTTACTTTTACTTTCAACTTGTAATACGTGAGCTAACACGTGCATGTTAAAAGTTTACTTCTGGTGGTGTTTGCACGTACACCACTTGTAATCTGGCCCACTATGATGTATATTGATACAAATGCCAGTTTCAAAAGCACAAAAATGTACTTTACATCTCTCTTATAGTAACTTATATAAACTATAAAGGTCAGACATTAGAGCAAGTAGCATATTATAACATATATTATATACAAGATCCAAATCAAACAGCTCACAAAGGAACCAAATACCTTAAGAAGAGGTGAAAATTGATTAGGCTTTGGTTCAAGTATGCCATAAGTTACTATTGATATAAGCTAAACATAGTAAAACGGCAGTCTAGCCTTGCATTTGCAAGTATGCTACTTACATTCTTAACTTACATCTCTTCATATTGGTCAGTGCCTACCCAGCACTATCAGCCAGCATTTATATGTGTATTTTCTATTGCTGTACATATTCTTGCACTGCAGGAAGGACTTTCCATAACAGATCCCTGAAGGTGACAATGCTTTCTGGACTCTCTATAACAGATTCCTGGAGGTGACAATGCACTCTGGACTCTGTATAACAGATCCCTGGAGGTGACAATGCACTTTGGACACTCTATAACAGATTCCTGGAGGTGACAATTCACTCTGGACACTCTATAACAGATTCCTGGAGGTGACAATGCACTCTGGACTCTCTATAACAGATTCCTGGAGGTGACAATGCACTCTGGACTCTGTATAACAGATCCCTGGAGGTGACAATGCACTCTGGACTCTCTATAACAGATTCATGGAGGTGACAATTATTATTATTATCGGTTATTTGTAGAGCGCCAACAGATTCTGCAGCGCTATAAACAAAGGCGGAGTACAACAAAACAATTATAGGGATCAAATGGGTGGAGGGCCCTGCCAAGAGTTGCACTGTTGTAGTCAGTTCTTAAGAAGGTGATCTACAAACAGCTGGACTCTTAGAATTACATGCTAAGGGGGTTCAGGGGATAGCAATGGAGGAGAGGAACTGGTATAAAGAAAGGTTAGCATAGGTTGTATGCATCCCTGAACAGTAGAGTCTTTAGGGAGCACTTGAAGCTTTTAAAACTAGAAGAGAGTCTTGTTGAGCGAGGCAGAGAGTTCCACAAGATGGGAGCCAGTCTGGAGAAGTCCTGTAAATGGGAGTGTGATGAGGTGACAAGAGAGGAGGAGAGGAGGAGGTCGTGAGCAGAGCGAAGGGGATGGGAGGGAGAGTATCTGGAGACAAGGTCTGAGATATAGGGGGGAGCAGTGCAGTTGAGAGCTTTGTATGTCAGAATGAGAATTTTGTGTGTGATCCTAGAGGCAAGAGGAAGCCAGTGAAGGGATTGGCAGAGAGGCGCAGCAGATGAAGAGCGACGTGTAAGAAAGATGAGTCTGGCAGAGGCATTCATTATGGATTGTAAAGGAGCTAGGCGGCAGGTGGGGAGACCAGAGAGGACAGAGTTGCAGTAATCGAGGCGGGAAAGAATGAGAGAGTGGATTAAAATCTTAGTTGTATCTTGTGTAAGGAAGTGTCTAATTTTAGAGATGTTATTAAGGTTGAAGCGGCAGGCTTTAGCCAATGACTGAATGTGAGGAGTGAAAGAAAGATCTGAGTCAAATGTGACCCCGATACATCGGGCATGCGGTGTAGGGGTAATGATGAAGTTGTCTACAGTTATAGAGAGATTGGGGGTGGAGAGTTTAGAAGAAGGGGGGAAAATAAGGAGCTCAGTTTTGGAGAGATTTAGCTTGAGGTAGTGAGAGGACAAAATTGTGGATTACCAAAGCGCCACTGATAGAGGCCAGGTCTGAATGATCTTATTGTGAAGTTTACAATAAAAAGCAATAAATTAAAATATGTAATATTTATTTACATACATATGACAGACAGCATGGATCCATGTACAATGTTTTGAAAAAAGCAAATAAGAATAGATCAATTAAAAATGCAATAAAACAGTATTCAATGTGAGAATTATTCCAGTTGGAATACCTAAAATTGGATTCTATTACAATGTTCTTATTTAAAACAATATAAACTTTTGGGCAAAAAATGGAGACATTTGATTTCTTGCAACTTTGTATATATTGTGAATATAATGGATAAACTCCAACACCTACTCTCTGATCCGACAGTGATGTAGACACTAAATCCCTACTGCGTTACTCAGTTGGATATAATAATTTTAGTAGTGAGAGGACATCCAGTTAGAGATGTGAGAAAGACAGTTAGTGACACGGGTTAGCAAGGAAGGAGATAGGTCTGGTGCAGAGAAGTAGATTTGGGTGTCATCGGCATACAAATGATATTGTAAACCGTGGGACTTTATTAGGGAACCTAGTGATGACGTGTAGATTAAGAGGAGAAGGGGACAGAGGACAGAGCCTTGCGGTACGACAGAAAGTGGTGACGGGGCAGAGGAGGCCCCAGAGAAGGCTACACTAAAGGTACGGTTTGACAGGTAGGAAAAGAGCCACGAGAGGGCTGTGTCACAGATGCCGAAGGATTGGAGGGTTTGGAGCAAAAGAGGGTGGTCAACAGTGTCAAAGGCTGCGGACAGATCAAGGAGGATAAGCAGAGAGAAGTGGCCTTTTGATTTTGCTGTAAGTAGGTCATTGGTAACCTTAACAATTGCTGTCTCTGTGGAGTGATGGGGATGAAATCCAGATTGCAATGGGTCAAGGAGGGAGTTTATTGCAAGGAAATGGGATAGGCATGCATAAGCTAGTTTTTCGAGAAGCTTTGATGCAAGAGGGAGGAGGGAAATAGGGCGGTAGTTGGATGGGGAGGTAGAATCAAGGGAAGGTTTTTTGAGGATAGGTATGACCAGTGCATGTTTCAGCGATGAGGGAAATATACCGGTGCTGAGGGAGAGGTTGAAAGTGTGTGTGAGTATAGGGGTAAGGGTGGCAGAGAGGGAGGGGAGTAGCTTTGAGGGGATAGGGTCAAGAGGACAGGTAGTGAGGTGAAAGCACAGTATAAGTGCCGAAACTTCTTCCTCAGTAACAGGGGAGAATGAGCTAAGTTTAAGGTTATGTGGGTTGTGGTTGATTGAGAGCATTTGAGGGGGTGAGAGAATGGACTTATGTTGAGAGCTGATTTCATTTCTGATAGAGTTGATTTTGTTATTGAAGTGGTTGGCAAAGTCTTGAGCTGACAGAGAAGTTGTATAAGGAGGTGGGGGAGGGCGGAGAAGAGTATTGAAAGTAGAGAACAAACGTTTTGGGTTTGAAGAAAGATTAGAGATAAGAGTAGAGAAGTAGTGTTGCTTATGGAAATTAAGGGCAGAGTAGTAGGAGTTCAAGATAAGTTTGTAATGTTGAAAATCAGCTGAACTCCTAGATTTTCTCCAGTGCCGCTCAGCAGTACGGGAACATCTGCGTAGGTATTGTGTCAGAGGAGTATGCCAGGGCTGAGGATGAGTGTTTGATTTTCGAGCTATGGTAAGAGGGGCGAGATTGTCAAGGACGGATGTAAGGGTGGAATTATAGTGGCAGATAGATTGGTCAGGGCAGGAAAAGGAGGAGAAGGATGAGAGGGAATTAGAAAGCTGTTGTTGATCTAATGACATAATGCTTCTGTGAAGTTTGGTGTGAGGAGCAGAAGGAGGGAGAGTTGTAGGGAGGGTTGATATGTTGCAAGTAAGGAGATGGTGGTCAGAAAGAGGAAAGGGGGAGTTTGTGAAGTTTGAGAGAGTGCATCGATAGCTAAAGATCAGGTCAAGGGAGTGACCATCTTTGTGAGTGGGAGAATCAGTCCATTGTGACAAACCAAAAGAGGAAGTGAGTTGCAGAAGTTGTTTTGCAGAGGAGGCAGTGGGATTGTCAAGAGGGATGTTGAAATCACCAAGAATGAGGGAAGGGGTGTATGAGGAAAGGAAATAAGTTAGCCAGGCAGCCAAGTGATCTAGAAATTGAGTTGAGGAGCCAGGAGGACAGTATATGACTGCAACACATATAGAAAGAGGAGAGAATAAGCGAATCACGTGGGTTTCAAATGAGGAAAATGTGAGGGAAGAGATGGGATGTATTGGTTGGAAGGTACAACAAGAGGAAAGTAAAATACCTACACCACCTCCTTGTCTATTACCAGACCTAGGAGTGTGGCTGAAGTGGAGACCCCATGTGACAAAGCAGCAGTGGATGCTGTGTCTAGGGGAGAGAGCCAGGTTTCTGTTAGGGCCAGAAGGTTGAGGGAGTGGGAGATAAAGAAGTCATGTATAGAAGTGAGTTTGTTGCAAACAGAGCGAGAGTTCCAGAGTGCACAAGTGAAAGGGGTAGTGGCTTTTGATGCAAGATGAATTTGAGTAAGGTTGTCAGAGTTTTGTTTTTTGAGTCTGTGGGATGGTATACATGGATGTGCACGGCTAGGCAGTTGTTGGGGACCAGGATTAGGGGAGATGTCACCAGCAGTTAGTAAAAGTAAGAGGGAGAATGACATGAGATGAGATACATATTTGCAGTAATGAGACTGCTTTTGAGACAAGGTGCAGGGGGGAGAGAGAGTGTTTAGGAATAGGTAAAGTTTGTGAGTACAAAAGTAAGGTGAGTTTAAGAGAGATGGGCTAATAAACAGTGCAATGCACTCTGGACTCTCTATAACAGATCCCTGGAGGTGACAATGCACTCTGCAGGCAGGACTTTCTATAACAGATCTCTGGAGATGCGTAACTTTGTATCTGAGGAGATATAGAAAGTGTAAGTAATCCTATGTTATACTACAGTTCACAGGAAACCCCACAGAAAAGTGAAACATCCTACAGACTGTTAAAATGTTGAATTGAGGCAGAAATAAATGCACAGATGTAATGCCAGGTGTCTCCAGGCAAGCCTTATAACTCCTGTTATTACATCTGTAAGTACTCACTTATTCAGCATGATTAAAATCACAGATACCATTAAGCCTGGGAAACCAGCCTCATGCCCTGATAATTTCAGACCCATTTCACTCATAAATACAGACATGAAATTGCTAGCTAAAGTCCTTGCTACCAGGTTAAATAAATACTTGCCAAATTTGATTGCCAAAGATCAAGTCGGCTTCATCCCAGGGCGAGAAGCCTGGGACAACACTATTAAAATTCTGCAACTGATAAACTATGCTAAGGTCACAAAAACCCCTCTAGTACTATTTGCAACAGACGCAAAGAAGGCCTTCGACAGAGTTCGGTGGTCTTTTCTGCGCAGAACTATGGTTGAGATGGGCATTCCAAAACCCTTTCTGAATACGTCCATGGCCTTATACTCCTCCCCGAACGCAAGAATTAGAATTAATGGTACTCTCTCTGAATCCTTTTGCATTAACAATTGTACCAGACAGGGATGCCCCTTGTCCCCACTACTTTTTGCCATGTCTATGGAGGTATTAGCCCAAAAAGTTAGAAATAACAAAGAAATTAAGGGTGTGGTAGTGGGAGATGTTGAATATACACAAGCCCTCTATGCTGATGATACCTTATTTTCCTTGACAAACGCTGAGACATCTATCCCTGCACTTCTGGAGGAGATGAATAGATATAGTAAGATTTCTAACTTTCAACTAAATATCTCTAAATCTGAAATTCTTAATATTAACACTAAATCAAATCATATACAGCACCTAAGCAACATACATAACATCCCCATTGCTCAGCATAAACTGAAATACTTAGGTATTTACTTAACCCCCTCCACTCAGGACATGTACAAACTCAATTATAACACTATAAAAATGAAATAATCCGAGATTTTCGACTTGGAAAAACAAAAAGCTCTTATGGCTTGGGAGGATCGAAGTTTTAAAAATGAACATCCTTCCACGCATCTTGTACTTGTTCCAAACCCTTCCCATACAGCTCCTTGAGGGATACATTGTCCAATTACAAAAAGCTTTTGAACAATACATATGGGCTGGCGCCAGACCCAGAATCCCAAGAAAAAACATGTATCTTTCTAGGGACAATGGAGGATTGGGAGTTCCCTGCTTACAGACCTACAAACACGCCATAACATTACAACACATAGTAGAATGGGCACACAACTCCAACGACAGGGCATGGATCCATATAGATAGACAAATCTTTAAAATAAACAACATAGCAATGGTAGTTTGGAGGCCATGCCAAAAAAGACCTAAATTAATTGATAGCTATCATGTTATGGCCGGAATATTATCAAAATAAGACAAAATCTTATCCACTAGTACGCATATTTCATCTAAAAATGCCCCACTTACCCCGATCCTGGAACACATAGAACTCCCGTTTTGTCGCTTAGGTTTCATAAAATTGCAACCATATAGCCTCAGGACAGGGTCTGTTCACTTTATTTCGGTAGATGGTGTATTAAGGACACAATCCGAACTAGAAGAAGCTCATGGGGAGATTATCTCCTCTTGGCTTCATTACCACTAGCTGGTTCACTTTATCTCTCACCATAAACACAAAGAGGATCTTGGAAGGAAGCTCATGCCCTTTGAGACCCTATGTATCTCGCCTACTGCCCCGACTCATCTTATCTCCAAGCTTTATAAAATACTAACCAACCCTGACTTAACAAATCTTCCGTCCTACAAATATTCCTGGAACAAAGAATTGGGCTGTGAGGTTAACGATGAGACTTGGCTTCATGCCTTTCGGTTAACTAAAAAATCCTCTGTTTCAGCAATAATTCAGGAAATCCATTTAAACACAGGATCTACCCCTCACTTAACAATACATGCTGGAGGGGTTGTGGAGAAGAGGGCTCTCTTCTTCACATTTGGTGGTAATGTCCCCGACTGAAGGGGTTTTGGCGGGACACCTTATCGGAGATATCGGAGATTCTAGGAACTGAGATTCACCATAACCCAAACACTATTCTGTTTCTTGCTCTTCCCAAGATGGTCGGGATAGGTAAACAACCACTATTACTAATTATGCTCACTGCGGCTAAAAAACAAATTCCAAAACACTGGAAAACCCAAACAATCCCCTCCAAGGAAGATTGGAGAGTAACAGTTTCTGACCTCCTTTCCCTTGAGAGATACCATTATCTAAAAACGCATAGCCTTGAGGTCCATGAGATAATGCTGGCACTCTGGCATAGATCGATATAACTTCAGAACCTTAACCCCGAGTAACATTCCCCCCACACCAATAGGATGTAATTATTATTTTTTTCTTCCCCTCTTTTCTTTCTTTCTTACCCCTACAGACTTGCATTTCTCTTTCTTCTTTAACTATGAAAACCTTTGTAGATGCTTGTTTTCATCTTTGTTTAACATATGGAAAAATGTAAAAATATAATAAGCATCATGAGAAAGCTCACTATAGAATATAACACTGGATTTATGTTCATAACTTCTCTTGTACACCTAATTCTCATTGGAATAGACAATCCTGGTCTATTTTGCTTAAAATATGGTGATTTGTGACTCTCAGATCTTCATCATTGTGTTTAAAGTTGTATCCCATGTTTTCTTTTTGTACGCTTAAATATGCTACCTCGTTGTCATTCTCAATATCTTAATAAAGATTTAAAACAAAAAACAAAAAATCACAGATACCATGACATAAACTGATAAGATCTCTTTTTCTGGAGCTGGATTTGCCACCCTAGATAGGGTTGCCATCTCGGCCATGTTTTCCTGGATAGCTATGAGTTACACATGCTGCAGGGAAGGACTTGAATAGTGCTATCCAGGGTCACTATTTTTGTGCTGTCCAGCAGCACAATACATGTTTCCCTCTGCACACCCTGCAGCATGTATAACTCATAAGGGTCCAGGCTCCAGGAAAACATGACTGAGGTAGCAACCCTATCCCTAGCTGAAACAGGAAGTAACATAATCAAGGATAGTGAACACTGCAGGACGTGGGAGGCTACAGTAAAAGTAGTCCCGTCAAATCTAATAAATTGCAACTTTAGTACAGGCATATTTGTTTTTACAATATGTATAGGACACTGGTTGGGCTAATGCGTTCTAGCACTGCCTGCACTGAGCAATTAAAGCCACTCGATGGAGATGCTCTTAATAATAATTATAGAACAAAAAGGGAGAGAGAAAAGGAAGTCAGCATCACATATAAATATATATATATGCTGTCTGATGGATTTTTTAAAAGTATTTCTTTACCTAAAAATATTAACAACCTATATGGGAATGAAAAACAAAGATTATGGCAAAAATTATTTTAATTTTTTGGGAGCATTTTAAATGGTGGTGCAGAGCTCATGCTGCCCGTATGGACAAGTCTCTAGGTATCCTCTGTTAAAAAGGTAGGCTTGGGAGTAGCAATGCACTAGTGGGAGCTAGATGGTGATTGGTGGCTTTACATACATGCCTCTTGCCATTGTGTTAATCTAGCTCTCAGTAGGGAATTGTTGCTCTGGAGCAGACTTTACCTTTGTGTTTTATCCATTTGAAGGGTTTAAATACATAGTTATATGAAATACTCTAAACACATACAGCATTTTCTTTTTGCACTTTTGTGTCCCTTTAAGACACTGTGCTACCTGGATATAATAATTAAATTATACCCCAACCTTCCATCCACTACAATCTAAACCAACCATAGTCTGCAGTCTCAGTGATTAAAGTTCAGCGGACTGAAAATGTACAACTTTATTAGCCAGAATATGCTCTCCCTGTGTGCTTTCTCTATAGAATGGTGTCTGGGTCTTAAAGTACTTTTCCCAAGATAATGTGGCTCTAACATTATTTCTTTGCTCACAATTCCATAAGATTTTATATGGCAAGGTGGATTAATAAATCCTTCCTTTTCTCATGCGGTATACTTGGGAATAGTTACTCAATGGCATTTCTAACAGAGCGATATGCTTTCCTATTCATAACTATAGCACGCCCAAAATGGTGCCAGCTGCCCTTTTATGTAGCCAGTGTTATATGGAGAACAAGGAGAGGGGTAAAGGAAGCAGTAGGGGGATAATAAATAAATGTATCTATCTCCAATAAAACATACTCCTCGATGATAAATCCAAATGTACAGTTAGTACAAATACATGGAAGATTAGAATAAACAGACAGACAAAATGTATAATGATTAAAGATGTTTTACTCCCAAAAATTATCATATACTGAATTAAATTAAATTAATTGGTTTGAAACTTGAAAATCCAGAACATCTCCTAAAGCTGGAACTCTTACTTGTTCAATTGCTTATTGTCAATGCCATTTAAATGACCTAAGAGCCTATCTTAGATAGTGTCTCTGAAGTACAGGTAGAAACTTCTGAACAAAATATATCTTGCGTGTGTTGGTCGCTGACATTTTTCTATGATTCACTCTCTGTATCACAGTTTTCTAAGAACCCTTGGGAACAGGTCATTTTTGTCTTGATCTTGATATACACGCTCTCAATCTAAACCTCAAATACACCATTGATTTTCCGGTTCTCCTTTGAGCTAAACTCCTCTCTCTTCTCCTCCATACAAATACTTGATTTTTCTTATAGTCTACATCCCAAAGATATTTCAAATGTTTGATCTTAACAAAGCCACTATTGGCTTCTTAAGAGAACATCAAATTCCACATATTCTGGATCTTCTTTATTCTGATCTAATGTCAATTGACAATTTGACAAACTTATCTTGAGTTTTGGAGAGTTCATCAGTTTTATATTTAATTATTAATAACAAATCCCACAGAAAAAAATGGTTTTGTGAAGGAACATCAATTTTTCAAAACGCAAAGCAGTTTGAACATTGTATATTGCAGGGAACATAGAATTTTTTTTTATGTTTAAGACAGATGGTGCAATTTTAAGAGACTTTCAAATTACTTCTATTGCATATTTATTTCATTTTCTTTGTATCCTGTGTTAAAAAAGAATACCTAGGTAGGCTCTGTAGCAGTAGTGCACTACTGGTAGCTAGCTAACGATTGGTGGATATGCACATATGTCTCTTGCAATTGAATCACCAGATAAGTTCAGCTAGTTCCCAGGACTGCATTGCTGCTCTGGAGCTTACTTTGGGCACAAGCAATTTCAGGTTTTTGCACACTTTGGAAAAAGCATGCATGTTACAAAATCAAATTAAAACTGCATTTTATGCTCATCAGTTAGCAAGACTGAAACCCTCTTGTAAAGGGTAGTGCATTAAAAAAAAGTTGTACTAAACACAACATAAATACAATCAAAATTACAGTTACACTCAAATAAACACTATCTGATACAAAAGATTGTCACATGAATATTAAAAAAAAGATATAAGGGTTTAACGCTATTTGGTTTATGACAAGGTGTTTGACTGCAAAGGGCTATACTGTATATATACATACATATACTTGTGTAAATATGTGTATGTATGTATGTATATATATATATATATATATATATATATATATAACAATATTTGTCAGAAAAAGACCTGGGCCTCTATTTAACAAGGTCTGGCGGACCTGAGCAATATGCTCTCCGTATTCAGCATTGCACCAGCAGCTCACAAGAGCTGCTGGTGCAACGCCGCCCCCTGCAGACGCGCGGCCAATCGTCCGCCAGCAGGGGGTGTCAATCAACCCGATCGTACTCGATCGGGTTGAATTCCGGCGATGTCCGTTTCTGGCCAATTGGTGCCCGGCTGTGTGAACACGGCTCAAGGTAGGGTGATCTTCAATGGGGTAGTGTTAGGTTTTTTAAGGGGGGATCGGGCGGGATTTAGAGTAGGGGTGTGTGGGTGGTGGGTTGTAATGTTGGGGGGTCTTGTATTTTTGTATTTGTAAAGTATTACTGATTACTTTGGGGCAATGCCCCGCAAAAAGCCCTTTTAAGGGCTGGTAAAAGAGCTGATTACTTTTGTAATTTAGTATAGGGTAGGGAATTTTATTATTTTGGGGGGCTTTTTTATTTTATTAGGGGGCTTAGATTAGGTGTAATTAGATTAAAATTCTTGTACAATTTTTTAATGTTTTTTTTTGTAATTTAGTTTAGTTTATTTAATTGTATTTTAGTTTAGATAATTGTAGTTTATTTAATTAATTTATTGATAGTGTAGTGTTAGGTGTATTTGTAACTTAGGTTAGGATTTATTTTACAGGTAATTTTGAAATTATTTTAACTAGGTAGCTATTAAATAGTTATTAACTATTTAATAGCTATTGTACCTAGTTAAAATAAATACAAAGTTGCCTTTAAAATAAATATAAATCCTAAAATAGCTACAATGTAACTATTAGTTATATTGTAGCTATCTTATGGTTTATTTTATAGGTAAGTATTTATTTTTAAATAGGAATAATTTATTTAATTATAGTAAATTTATTTCGTTTTATTTAAATTATATTTAACTTAGGGGGTGTTAGGGTTAGACTTAGGTTTAGGGGTTAATAACTTTATTATAGTAGCGGCGACGTTGGGGGGTGGCAGATTAGGGGTTAATAATTGTAGGTAGGTGGCGGCAATGTTTGGGGGGCAGATTAGGGGTTAATAAAATTTATTATAGTGTTTGCGAGGTGGGATTGCGGCGGTTTAGGGGTTAATACATTTATTATAGTGGCGGCCATGTCTGGTCGGCAGATTAGGGGTTAATAAGTGTAGGTAGGTGGCGGTGACGTTGGAGGGGGAAAGATTAGGGGTTAATAAATATAATATAGGTGTCAGCGATGTTAGGGACAGCAGATTAGGGGTTCATAGCTATAATGTAGGTTGCGGTGGTGTCCGGAGCGGCAGATTATGGGTTAATAATATAATGTAGGTGTCAGCAATAGCGGGAGTGGCAGATTAGGGGTTAATAAGTGTAAGGTTAGGGGTGTTTAGACTCGGGGTTCATGTTAGGGTGTTAGGGGTAGACTTAGAAAGTATTTTCCCATAGGAAACAATGGGGCTGCGTTAGGAGCTGAACGCTGCTTTTTTGCAGGTGTTAGGTTTTTTTTCAGCCAGCTCAGCCCCATTGTATCCTATGGGGAAATCGTGCACAAGCACGTTTTTCCAGTTTACCGCTACCGTAAGCAACGCTGGTATTGAGGGTAGAAGTGGAGCTAAATTTGGCTCAACGCTCACTTTTCTGAGGCTAACGCAGCCATTCAGAAAACTCGTAATACCAGCGTTGGCTTAAGGGTGCGCTGGAAAAAAAGGAGCGTTAGCTCCGCAAGTTTTTACCGACAAAACTCGTAATCTAGACGTACATTTGCTATACTAGAGTATCATCTGTAGTTCTAAAGGACCAATCCAGAGAAATTATTTGCCAAGACAATACTTTGTTTATTAATGACAAAACAAGAGAACAAAAAACTCCTGCTTCTTTAAATTCAGTTAAGAAAATAGAATCAATACTGCCTGGATTATAAAAAAGTGATCCCTTTAAATTGCTATTTAAATAATGATAGTAACATTTCTCAAAACACTGCAGTCAAACAAATGAAAAAAGATACAATATACATTATCCAATTGCAATATAATCCCAGGAGGGGAATACAGAGGAACGCTAAACAATAAAAATGTTGAAAATACAGATGGCTAAAAAAAAAATTTTAAAGTGAAAAACCAAGTCAAATTTGTGACTGGTACTGCAAATAATTACGATAAAAAGTCCCAAATAGCGCTGTGACAGAGGCAAAGCAGCTCCTCTTGATCCCGAGGTGTAGTGTAAACTATTAGAAGACAAAAGCAGAAAGAGGGCGCCTCATAGTGTAATCCTATTGCGAGAACACAAATGTGCAGGTAATAGTTGTGCTTACCACAGGTGTTTGCACCGTACTGTGACCGGTGCAAATCAGCAGGCTAGCACTTAACAGTGGCTAGTACACTGAAGCCGGTTCTCTTGGTGATGAATACCGTTGCGTCTTTGTTAACGGACGGCTGTTTGATAATAGTGAATCTTTTCTTGTCAGCTATGGAGTGATACAAAATCACAGACAACTTCCAATGTTTATAATAAGTTAAAACGCTTTATTGTAACACGTTTCTCGACCAATACTGGTCATTTCCTCAGACAATAAAAAAAGCGAATACAAATCAGTGCAAGTGGTAACACTATATACACATTGTAATTAATAGAAAACGGAAGTTGTCACTGGTATGAAAACCAATAGATGGCAAACAAATCTTATTTGATATTTACAAATTAAAAAAGGAAAAATATAAAGAGCCTGTACCAACGTTCTGAACAAACCTTTTAAAAAAATGCTCTTTGAATTTCTCCAAAATTGGTTTATAAAATATAAAACATATACGTTTAACAAACTATTTCATAAGTGCTGATCAAAAGCTTGTTTGCAAAACATTTAAATTGATGTCAACATTGTCATTATTACATGAAGCAATATAACGATATATAAGTGTAATTCTGTGTATTTGTTATTCGGAATCGATGTTACAGCTTAGTATATAGAGACACATGTACATTCAAAAATTATATCTATATATGTACAAGTCTACAATCAACTCAATGTTCGATTTTTTTGGTGGGAGCTAGCTGTGTTGTCCGTTTTTCTTTAGAATCATATCACACACGTGTGATCTCCTATTGTAGTGTGAGATGGACACTTAAGCTGTAAGACCATGAGATCTGGAAAGAACTAATTTGATATTGATGCTAGAAAAGAGCAAATACATTCAAAAGAACATTCGATTTCTTGGTGGGAGCTAGCTGTAACCTAGCTAAAAATATAAATTGCCCATTTATCTCTAAAATCATAACAACATGTGTACTCTCCTATCGTAGTAAGAGATGAATACTAAGCTATAAGATCATGAGATCTAGAAAGAACTCAATGTAAATATTGTAATTTGAGTAGAATACTCGCATGTGAAAAATTATATGTATAAAATACAACTACATATGATAATTTGTTTATATGTGTATTAAACAGAGTAAATATTCATAATTTGAAATTTAATGATGATGGATTTGTATATGAACTATGTGTGATATTCTGTTTGGTAGTGTGAGAATGAATGTTCTCAATCTGCTTGATGGGGCTTGGCGCTTTTGGTGCTTTTAGTGCACAAATTCAGTGGTCAGGTACCCATCAAAGGATCATTTCAGAATGCAGTCTGAAAATCATTTTACAAATGCTACCATTAGCCAGGAGGCTCAGAGGAATGGATGTGAGCTAGCGGGGTAAGCATAAGTGATGAGTTGTGTGCAATGCAGCATCTTTATCTATTCAAGAGACTCCCCCTCTTTGCTTCTTTATCAAGAACATTTCAATCATGCTTGTTTGTGTCTGTGCTCTTTTGTATGGAGCTGAATAAAAATGAGCAGAATATCGCCTAAAAAGAGCAACAATATAAGGATTCATCATCTTACACTTACTATAATAGAGCACGTTCTTACCTCCTATGTTTGTGTATTCCCTGTTTTGATTCTATGAAATAATCTAATGGCACTGGTTACAAATAGCATAATATGTTCTCAGTAATATTTTATTGATTCGAATGAAGTGGATAATGTATATTGTATCTTTTTTCATTTGTTTGACTGCAGTGTTTACAGAAATGTTACTATTATTGTTATCATAGCAATTTAAGGGATCACTTTTTTATAATCCAGGCAGTATTGATTCTGTTTTCTTAACTGAATTTAAAGAAGCAGGAGTTTTTTGTTCTCTTGTTTTGTCATTAATAAACAAAGTATTAATTCCTGCAATACCTGTTGTCTTGGCAAATCATTTCTCTGGGTTGGTCCTTTAGAACTCCAGATGATACTCTAGTATAGCAAATGTATTTTTGCAAACCATGTTTTGAGTGCTGAAATCCCTTGCTTAACTGATCTTCAAAATATAAGACCAGGTCTTTTTCTGAAAAATATTGTTCTATTTTTAACTTGAGGGTCTGCACCATACCCCATTCTTTATAAAGAATAAAACTGAGCTTGACTGCCCTGTTTTTTGGCGGTACTTTGGCACATCTTTTATTCTAAAATCCCTAATATTTTTTATATTAAAATTTAGGTGCATTTAATAAGAATACTCTCCCTTTATTTGTATTATTTTTTTCTCTCTCTCTCTCTATATATATATATAAACAAATAAAGAAAAACAGTGCATCTCACTCTAAGTGAAGAGGATTTATTACAGATACGTGCGCAAAATGACAGGCACTTACTGACAAGACGAATTAAAAAGCACTTCACATAAAAACAATGTAAGTGCCTGTAATTTTTGCACAAATATCTGTAATAAATCCTCTACATTTGAAGTAATCTGTGAAAACAAATAAAAAAACAACAGCCCAACCCAATCTGCAGAAATCCCCCTCTACAGCATATAGCAGCATCCAGGGCCGTTTCTAGAGAATCTAGCTCCCAGGGCAAAACTCTAAAATGCTCCCCAATTCTCTCTGTAAGTTTTAAATGATGCACCCATAGAGACACCTACAGACCCAACACTCAGTCATCCACAGACATCAACAAGCACACAAGCAACTACATTCACAGACACATAGGCATACACATGCACATATAGACATCCTGTACACACATGCACATATAGACATCCTGTACACACACATGCACATATAGACATCCTGTACACACACATGCACATATAGACATCCTGTACACACATGCACATATAGACATCCTGTACACACACATGCACATATAGACATCCTGTACACACACATGCACATATAGACATCCTGTACACACACATGCACATATAGACATCCTGTACACACACATGCACATATAGACATCCTGTACACACACATGCACATATAGACATCCTGTACGCACACAGGCACATATAGACATCCTGTACACACACATGCACATATAGACATCCTGTACACACACAACACACATATAGACATCCTGTACACACACATGCACATATAGACATCATGTACACACACATGTACATATAGACATCCTGTACACACACATGCACATATAGACATCCTGTACATACACATGCACATATAGACATCCTGTACACACACACGCACATATAGACATCCTGTACACACACATGCACATATAGACATCCTGTACACACACAGGCACATATAGACATCCTGTACGCACACATGCACATATAGACATCCTGTATGCACACATGCACATATAGACATCTTGCACACACAACGCACATATAGACATCCTGTACACACACATGCACATATAGACATCCTGTACACACACAGGCACACATAGACATCCTGTACACACACAGGCACATATAGACATCCTGTACACACACATGCACATATAGACATCCTGTACACACACAGGCACATATAGACATCCTGTACGCACACATGCACATATAGACATCCTGTACGCACACATGCACATATAGACATCCTGTACGCACACATGCACATATAGACATCCTGTACGCACACATGCACATATAGACATCATGTACACACACATGCACATATAGACATCCTGTACACACACATGCACATATAGACATCCTGTACACACACATGCACATATAGACATCCTGTACAAACACAACGCACATATAGACATCCTGTACACACACATGCACATATAGACATCCTGTACACACACAGGCACATATAGACATCCTGTACGCACACATGCACATATCGACATCCTGTACACACACATGCACATATAGACATCCTGTACGCACACATGCACATATAGACATCCTGTACACACACATGCACATCTAGACATCCTGTACACACACAGGCACATATAGACATCCTGTACACACACATGCACATATAGACATCCTGTACACACATGCACATATAGACATCCTGTACACACACAGGCACATATAGACATCCTGTACATACACATGCACATATAGACATCCTGTACACACACATGCACATATAGACATCCTGTACGCACACATGCACATATAGACATCCTGTACGCACATATGCACATATAGACATCCTGTACGCACACATGCACATATAGACATCTTGTACACACAACGCACATATAGACATCCTGTACACACACATGCACATATAGACATCCTGTAGACACACATGCACATATAGACATCCTGTACGCACACATGCACATATAGACATCCTGTACGCACACATGCACATATAGACATCCTGTACGCACATATGCACATATAGACATCCTGTACGCACACATGCACATATAGACATCCTGTACACACACATGCACATATAGACATCCTGTACACACACATGCACATATAGACATCCTGTACACACACAGGCACATATAGACATCCTGTACACACACATGCACATATAGACATCCTGTACACACAACACACATATAGACATCCTGTACACACATGCACATATAGACATCCTGTACACACACATGCACATATAGACATCCTGTACAGACACAGGCACATATAGACATCCTGTACACACACAGGCACATATAGACATCCTGTACACACACATGCACATATAGACATCCTGTACACACACAGGCACATATAGACATCCTGTACACACACATGCACATATAGACATCCTGTACACACAACGCACATATAGACATCCTGTACGCACACATGCACATATAGACATCCTGTACACACACACAACGCATACAAACAGAACCCCCTGGGAGAAAGTAATGCAGAACATAGTCCCTTTAACAAGTTACATTAAGACTCTGGGAAAGGGGAGCTCAGGCGCATCTTGACCCTTGTGTCTTAGTAGGTATAGCTTAGAGGAGAGAGAAAATTGAGGTGCTATCAGGACTTTTTTCCCAGGTGGGATTAAACAAATATTTAGCTGGTATCATTAAGGCAAAAAATACAAATGAGAGCACGTCATTTCTTTGTATCAGAAACTCCCAATTTTCCAAAAGCAATAGTGGAATACTACACATAACGTCTATCACAATGCAAAATGTTCATGATGTTTGTTGCAATCTTTATAGGCTGTAGTTTTGCCTGAAAAATCCTGATCTTGACTCTTATCATTACAGGCCTGGTTCAGCCACACAAGGAGCTCTGCCTTTTTCAGGGATTGAAGGGAAAAGGAGAAGAGTGCTATATAACTTGCTTATCTGAAAATCTAAATCCCCAGCATTTACCAGAAAAACCTCTCTAGCAGATAAATGGTTACAAATACAACAATTAATATCTAAATGTAGCCACCAATCAGTAAACGCTACCCAGGTGCCGAACCAAAAATGGGCCGGCTCCTAAGCTTACATTCTTGCTTTTTCAAATTAAGATACCAAAAGAAAGAATGAAAAATTGATAATAGGAGTAAATTCAAAAGTTGCTTAAAATTGCTGCTCTATCTGAATCATGAAAGTTAAATTTTGACTAGACTATCCCTTTAATAAACTTTCAGTTCTTTAGACAGACTTGCATTTTAGCTAATCAGTGCTGATTCATAAATCTCTGGGAGTGATAGCAGTTATCTATATGGGACACATGAACTAGTTCTATCTAACTGCGAAAAACTGTCAAAAATGCACTGAGATAAGAGGCGGCCTTCAAAGGCTTATAAATTAGCATATGAGCCTAACTAGGTTTAGCTTTCAACAAATAATATCAAGAAAACAAAGCAAATTTGATGACAAAAAGTTGTTCATTTAAGTATTTAAAACTTCAGGGGGAAAAAATAGCAAAAAACCTGATACAAGATTTTTTTGTCTGTTTTTTTTTATTTTTTTATTTAGTGTGGCATTTGATAGAACAAGTACAATTAATGGTTATATTGAATTTAAAAAAAAGAAATTAAAACACACACGCACACATATAAAACATACACAAAACACTTGTTAGCAGCGTTTGACACATTAATCTAAGTCAGAGATGCTTACAGGAGATGCTGACACAGAAGTGCCCTTTTCGTATTCAGGCAAAAGAATTAAAATATCTAGGAGTTTTTATCGCCCCCTCCACTCAGAAAATGTTTAAAGCCAATTACGAGACCCTACAAAAGATCATCATAGCAGACCTCTGCTCTTGGCGATCTAAGGGTATCTCCTGGCTTGGTAGGATAAACTCTATTAAAATTAACATCTTCCCCAGGGTATTGGATTTAATGCAAACACTCCCCATCCCTCTGCCCAGGGGCTTTTTGTCCTCACTACAGAATAAGATTTTCGACTTTATTTGGGGGGGAAAAAAAGTGAAAATTAATAAGACCTTAATGTGTTTATCGGTTGCTGATGGGGGCTTGGGGGTCCCTAATCTAATTAAGTATAGGCAGGCGGTCTTTCTACAGAGGGTGGTAAACTAATTTAAAAATCATCAGACAAAAGCGTGGGTGTCCCTAGAACATGATTTAGCAGGAAAATCCCCCATCGGTACGATATGCTGGCAAACAAAACCACATTTGTCCACAGATCTCAAACACAACACTATTTTAATGGAGACTCTGTGTGGAACAAGATTATGATGGAGTATCCAAGTCTTACTTCACAATTCTCCCCCCTCACTCCTCTCGCGGAAAACACTGACCTCACCATAGGCCTTTTGCAAAATCTGGACAAACCCATGAGGGCTCTAATGATATTTCATATAGATAACGAGATGACACTCTTTAACCAAAAAGAACTGGTAGACAAAGGCATGACATTTTTTAATAACTGCTTTTTTATTCATCAATGCCATTCCTTTATATTTAAATACCCCAACAGACGTAACTTCGACCTCTCACCTCCTTTGAATCTCTGTGCCATTCTGAGTCCCATAATAGCAAGACCTTGTCTTTAATATATTCGTTACTAAAAAAAAAAACTCACAAGGCTACAAACCCTACTATTTAGACAGATGGAATGAGGAACTAGATGATGACCTTTCTGTATTTGCTGTATCAAAAATGTTTTCTAATGTTACTAAAGTATCTGTATCTAGTAACCTCATAGAATTAAACCTTAAAATAATAAAGAGGTGGTACTTTACTCCTGTTAGTATTAATAAATTATTCCCCTTGGCATCTCATAAATGTTGGAGGTGCGGAAGAGAGTTGGGATCTATGCTCCACATTTGGTGGAAATGCTCGATGATATCCCCGATCTGAATCTCCATAATTGAGGCAACAAATTCAATGTTGGAAATGAATTTGCCTCCAGACCCCCGTGTCTGGTTACTTAAAGTGAAAGTAAATCCTAGCGTTTTACAAACGCTAGAGTTGGGATCTATGCTCCACATTTGACAGTGCACGGCCCTCCAACCACTATTACACCACCCTTGTACTAGGCCAGCCCCTGCTACTGCATGCTTGAGCTCGGTTCTATGAAAAGACTGGAGTAGCCAGGGGACTGTTCGGCTCACACAGATTATTTTTGCAATTTTTAGCTGCCTATTGAATAAAGTCTCCCAAACTGTGCAGCAGCATATATGGCAAACTGGGAAATAAGCTCTGCAGAGTAACATTTAAGATGCACAGCATAATGGCAACAGTGGGTTCTGGCACCCCGGGCAGCTGCCCTGCTCGCCCGCCCCTAAAAACGGCCCTGGCAGCATCCACATTTACACTTTATACTATGTCATCTCGCTCCCTAGAGGTTTGAGCAGAAGGGCATTTTGAGTCCACCCGGGAGCTTGTCATTTTGCCTGATCCTAAAAAGATCTGGATACCATCTTGGAACTAATTATATGCAATAAGTACTGTAATCTTTTTGACACATTTTTGCAATTATTTAGTATCAAGTGGTTTATATTGTTCATAGTTTAGGACACATTTTGATACTTTGCCACATTTACGTTTAATAACATTTATGTATAACAGATTTTATTTATACCTATTACTTTGTATCCGTAGCGCTATTATATTTTCTTTTTGATATATATATATATATATATATATATATATATATATATATATATATATATATATATATATATATATATATATATATATATATATATATACATACAGTATACTGTATAGTACCATGCAAAAGTCTTAGGCCACCATTAGATTTGTTGTTTTAGCAATGGTATACTGACCATATATAATTATTTCTCAGTCTCTTTATTAAAATACAACCAGACAATTTGTATGCAATATTAAAAAAACAGCTTCTATAGGGTAGTATTTATGTTGAACTCCCCTTACACTTGAGCAATAGCAGAAACCTGGCTCTTGTAAACTTAAATGGAATAGAACCATAATTAATATCATTGCTAACACCTGTATTTGTTCTACTATTTAATAGCAAAATGACTGCTATGAAAAAGGTCTATTACACCAGGTTTGTGCAAGACATGCTTGAGTATTACATGCATATGTGGTATGAGTTTAATTCATTGGAAGCTTGCTAATAAGACCAACTTTCAATCACATCATTCCATTCAAAATGCTAAAGATCACTGAATTTGACAGCCATAAAATCATACTTTTGCATCAGCAAGGCCACTCTCAAAGGGAAATCAGCTAACAAACTGGATACTCAAGATTTGGTATTCAAGCAGTTATAAAGAAAATTGAAGACTCCTGAGAGGTTCAAGAACAAAAAAAAGGACTGTAAGGCCAAGAAAACTTTCAAAATCTGATGAGAAGTTTCTCAGAGTTTCTTCTTTGAGAGACCCGGAAGAAGTCCAGCAAGGACCTAGCTCAGCATCTGGCAGCTTAATCGGGATGCCAAGTTGACCTTCTACAGTCTCAAGAAGATTAAACAAGAATGGTCTTTGTGAATGGGTAGCTGTCAAGAAATCACTTTTTTGGAAGGGGAACAGGGTGAAAGGGCTAAGATATGCTAAAGCTCACAAAGATTGGAATGAAGATAAGTGGAAAAGAGTATTATGGAGAGACAAATCTAAGATTTAAAGTTTTGGGTCCAATCTTCGACAATATGTGAGAAGAAGAGTTAGAGAGAGATGGAAGAATGAGTGCTTGTGGCCTTCAATAAAACATGGTGGAGTGTCTGTCCTGTTTGGGGCTGCATTTCTGCCAGTGGTTTTGGTGATATTGTCCGAATTAATGGGATCATGAATGCTGAAAAGTACAGACAGGCTTTAATTCATCATGCCATTCCTTCTGGAAGCGCCTGATTGTGAATGGTTTTATTTTTCATCATGATAACAATTCTAAGCACACTGCTAACGCAGTGAAATCATATTTGGAGAGAAAAACAGCTGATAAAACACTGACAGTCATGGACTGGCCTCCACCGATTCCAGACCTGAATATTATAGAGGCAGTATGGGATTACCTGGAGAGAGAAATAAATAAAAGAAGAATAAGAAGAACTCTGGGAAGTGCTGAAAGAAGCCTGGTATAATATACTAGAAGATTACTCCAGGACAGTCTCCCCAAAAAAGTTCAAGATGTGCTTAGTGCCAAGGGAATTCACACTAAACACTGACTTTTGCCTAAAGAAGCCATTTTGTACTGAAAATTTAGGTTTTTTTTATATTTTGTGTACATATTTCCTGTATTTTCTGTTTGTATCTTAATAAAGAGTCTGAACAATAAATATGGATGGTCATTAAAACTTTACTAAAACAACAAATCTAATGGTGGCTTAAGACTTTTGCACATTACTGTGTATATGTGTATATATATATATATATATATATATATATATATATATATATATATATATATATATATATAAATGGGTGTACAGATGTATTTAAGTATTTGTGTTTTACTGTATATTTACTGTACACATTTAACATTCCAGTGTTCTTTACTTACAGGATAATGTCATTTTTATTGTAAATAAATATTTCTACATACCTACATATACCTATACCTGTATATATATTCCTATATATATATATATATATATATATATATATATATATATATATATATATATATATATATATATATATATATATATATATATATATATATATATATATATATACACACACACACACAGTTGTGCTCATAAGTTTACATAACCTGGCAAAATTTATGATTTCTTGGCCATTTTTCAGAGAATATGAATGATAACACAAAAACTTTTCTTCAACTCATGGTTAGTGTTTGGCTGAAGCCATTTATTATAAATCAACTGTGTTTACTCTTTTTAAATCATAATGACAACAGAAACTACCCAAATGACCCTGATCAAAAGTTTACATACCCTGGTGATTTTGGCCTGATAACATACACACAAGTTGACACAAAGGGGTTTTTCATTGGCTATTAAAGGTAACCATCCTCACCTGTGATCTGTTTGCTTGTAATTAGTGTGTGTGTATAAAAGGTCAATCGCCTAGATCACAAGTTTTGTCGGTAAGATTGTGCGGTGCTAACAAGCCTTTTTTTTCTTACCGCTCCCTTTAAACAACGCTGGTATTACGAGTTCTCTTTAACCCCTTAATGACCGAGGACGTGCAGGGTACGTCCTCAAAAAAAAGGCAGTTAACGCCTGAGGACGTACCCTGCACGTCCTCGGTGTGGAAAGCAGCTGGAAGCGATCCTGCTCGCTTCCAGCTGCTTTCCGGTTATTGCAGTGATGCCTCGATATGGAGGCATCCTGCAATAACCATACATGGCCATCCGATGCAGAGAGAGCCACTCTGTGGCCCTCTCTGCACCGGACATCGATGGCCGGTATCGTTGGTGGGTGGGAGCCGAATTGGGAGGCGGGTGGGCGGCCATCGGTGTTGCGCGTGACGTCACGGGGGGCGGGATCGGGACCGTCGGGGGCGCGCACGGGCGCGTGCACGGGGCGGGAGCGGGTGGGAACCGCTACACTACAGAAAAGTAAAAAAGTTAAAGTAAAAAAAAAATGAAATAAACTTTTTTCAAAACCATCTAAGGGATCTGGAAGGGGTGGGGGGTTGGTCTTGGGGGGGGGGGGAAAGCTACACTACAGAAAAGGGACATATTTTATTAAAAAAAAAGCATTTTTTTTCACTAAACTGGGTACTGGCAGACAGCTGCCAGTACCCAAGATGGCGCACATTAAGTCAGAGGGGGAGGGTTAGAGAGCTGTTTAGTGGGGGATCAGTGAGGTTGGGGGCTAAGGGGGATCCCTACACAGAAGCATATGTAAATATGCTAACAAAAAATGCACAAAAAAGCCCAAATATACCTTTTATTTTAGTACTGGCAGAGTTTCTGCCAGTACTTAAGATGGCGGGGACATTTGTGGGGTAGGGGAGGGAAGAGAGATGTTTGGGAGGGATCAGGGGGTCTGATGTTTCAGGTGGGAGGCTGATCTTTACACTAAAGCTAAAATTAACCCTGCAAGCTCCCTACAAGCTACCTAATTAACCCCTTCACAGCTAGCCATAATACACGTGTGATGCGCAGCGCCATTTAGCAGCATTCTAATTACCAAAAAGCAACTCCAAAGTCATATATGTCTGCTATTTCTGAACAAAGGGGATCCCAGAGAAGCATTTACAACCATTTGTGCCATAATTGCACAAGCTGTTTGTAAATTATTTCAGTGAGAAACCTAAAATTGTGAAAAATTTTACATTTTTTTTTTAATTTGATCGCATTTGGCGGTGAAATGGTGGCATGAAATATACCAAAATGGGCCTAGATCAATACTTGGGGTTGTCTACTACACTACACTAAAGCTAAAATTACCCCAAAAAGCTCCTTACATGCTCCCTAATTAACCCCTTCACTGCTGGGCATAATACACGTGTGGTGCGCAGTGGCATTTAGCGGCCTTCTAATTACCAAAAAGCAATGCCAAAGCCATATATGTCTGCTATTTCTGAACAAAGGGGATCCCAGAGAAGAATTTACAACCATTTATGCCATAATTGCACAAGCAGTATGTAAATAATTTCAGTGAGAAACTGAAAGTTTGTGAAAAAATTTGTGAAAAAGTGAACAATTTTTTGTATTTGATCGCATTTGGCGGTGAAATGGTGGCATGAAATATACCAAAATGGGCCTAGATCAATAATTTGGGATGTCTTCTAAAAAAAAATATATACATGTCAATGGATATTCAGGGATTCCTGAAAGATATTAGTGTTCTAATGTAACTAGTGTTAATTTTGAAAAAAAATGGTTTGAAAATAGCAAAGTGCTACTTGTATTTATGGCCCTATAAGTTACAAAAAAAGCAAAGAAGATGTAAACATTGGGTATTTCTAAACTCAGGACAAAATTTAGAAACAATTTAGCATGGGTGTTTTTTGGTGGTTGTAGATATGTAACAGATTTTGGGGTTCAAAGTTAGAAAAAGTGTGTTTTTTTCCATTTTTCCTCATATTTTATAATTTTTTTTATAGTAAATGATAAGATATGATGAAAATAATGGTATTTTTAGAAAGTCCATTTAATGGCGAGAAAAACGGTATATAATATGTGTGGGTACAGTAAATGAGTAAGAGGAAAATTTCAGCTAAACACAAACACCGCAGAAATGTAAAAATAGCCTTGGTCCCAAACGGACAGAAAATGGAAAAGTGCTCTGGTCACTAAGGGGTTAAGCCGGCGTTAGCCTCAGAAAAGTGAGTGTTGAGCAAAATTTAGCTCCACATCTCACCTCGATACCAGCATTGATTACGGTAGCGGTAAGCAGTCAAAACGTGCTTGTGCACGATTTCCCCATAGAAAACAATGGGGCTGAGCTGGGTGGAAAAAAAACTAACACCTGTAAAAAAGCAGCGTTCAGCTCCTAACGCAGCCCCATTGTTTCCTATGGGAAAATAAAAGTTATGTCTGCACCTAACACCCTAACATGAACCCCAAGTCTAAACCCCCCTATTTTACACTTATTAACCCCTAATCTGCGGCCCCCAACATCGCCGACACCTGCATTATACTATTAACCCCTAATCTGCCGCTTCGGACTCCACCGCCACCTGCATTATACTAATGAACCCCAAATCTGCTGCCCCTAACATCGCCGAACCCTACATTATATTTATTAACCCCTAATCTCCCCCCCAATGTCGCCACAACTATATTAAATGTATTAACCCCTAATCTGCCGCCGCCACTATAATAAAGTTATTAACCCCTAAACCTAAGTCTAACCCTAACCCTCCCTAACTTAAATATAATTTAAATTAAACGAAATTAATTTAACATAATTAAATAAATTAATCCTATTTAAAACTAAATACTTACCGATAAAATAAACCCTAAGCTAGCTACAATATAACTAATAGTTACATTGTAGCTAGCTTAGGATTTATATTTATTTTACAGGCAACTTTGTATTTATTTTAACTAGGTACAATAGTTATTAAATAGTTATTAACTATTTAATAACTACCTAGCTAAAATAAGTACAAAATTACCTGTAAAATAAATCCTAACCTAAGTTACAATTACACCTAACACTACACTATCATTAAACTAATTCACTAAACTACCTACAATTAATTACAATTAAATTAAATAAACTAAATTATGAAAAAAAACAAAACACTAAATTACAGGGGGAAAAAAGAATTACAAGAATTTTAAACTAATTACACATAATCTAATCCCCCTAATAAAACAAAAAGACCCCAAAATAATAAAATTTCCCTACCCTATACTAAATTACAAATAGCCCTTAAAAGGGCCTTTTGTGGGGCATTGCCCCAATGTAATCAGCTCTTTTACCTGTAAAAAAAAAAAGAATACAATATCCCCCCCCAACATTACAACCCACCACCCACATACCCCTACTCTAAAACCCACCCAATCCCCCCTTAAAAAAACCTAACACCAACCCCCTGAAGATCACCCTACCTTGAGCCGTCTTCACCCAGCCGGGCACAAGTGGTCCTCCAGAGGGTCCAAAGTCTTCATCCGATCGGGGCAGAAGAGGTCCTCCAGACGGCAGAAGGCTTCATCCAGGCGGCATCTTGTATCTTCATACTTCCGGAGCGGAGCGGGTCTATCTTCAATCCAGCCGACGCGGAGCAATCCTCTTCAAACGAAGAATGAAGGTTCCTTTAAATGATGTCATCCAAGATGGCGTCCCTTGAATTCCGATAGGCTGATAGAATCCTATCAGCCAATCGGAATTAAGGTAGGAAAAATCCTATTGGCTGATGTAATCAGCCAATCGGATTAACCTTGCATTCTATTGGCTGTTCCAATCAGCCAATAGAATGCAGGTCAATCCTATTGGCTGATTGGATCAACCAATCGGATTGAACTTCAATCCGATTGGCTGATTATATCAGCCAATAGGATTTTTCCTACCTTAATTCCGATTGGCTGATAGGATTCTATCAGCCAATCGGAATTCAAGGGACGCCATCTTGGATGATGTCACTTAAAGGAACCTTCATTCTTCGTTAGGACTTCGTTTGAAGAGGATGGCTCTGAGTTGGCTGGATTGAAGATGGACCCGCTCCACTCTGGAAGGATGAAGATACAAGATGCCGCCTGGATGAAGCCTTCTGCCGTCTGGAGGACCTCTTCTGCCCCGATCGGATAAAGACTTCGGACCCTCTGGAGGACCACTTGTGCCCGGCTGGGTGAAGACGGCTCAAGGTAGGGTGATCTTCAGGGGGTTAGTGTTAGTTTTTTTTTAAGGGGGGATTGGGTGGGTTTTAGAGTAGGGGTGTGTGGGTGGTGGGTTGTAATGTTGGGGGGTATTGTATTCTATTTTTACAGGTAAAAGAGCTGATTACTTTGGGGCAATGCCCCGCAAAAGGCCCTTTTAAGGGCTATTTGTAATTTAGTATAGGGTAGGGAAATTGTATTATTTTGGGTTGGGGTTATTTTATTGGGGGATTAGATTAGGTGTAATTAGTTTAAAATTCTTGTAATTCTTTTTTTTTCCTGTAATTTAGTGTTTGTTTGTTTTTGTTTTTAGGTTAGGATTTATTTTACAGATAATTTTGTACTTATTTTATCTAGGTAGTTATTTAATAACTATTGCACCTAGTTAAAATAAATACAAAGTTGGCTGTAAAATAAAAATAAATCATAAACTAGCTACAATGTAACTATTAGTTATATTATAGCTAGCTTAGGGTTTATTTTATCGGTAATTATTTAGTTTTAAATAGGATTCATTTATTTAATTATGTTAAATTAATTTCGTTTAATTTAAATTATATTTAAGTTAGGGGGGTGTTAGGGTTAGGGTTAGACTTAGGTTTAGGGGTTAATAACTTTATTATAGTAGCGGCGACGTTGGGGTCGGAAGATTAGGGGTTAATAATTGTAGGTAGGTGTCAGCGACGTTGGGGGCGGCAGATTAGGGGTTAATAAATATAATGTAGGTGTCGGCGATGTTAGGGGCAGCGGATTAGGGGTTCATAGGTATAATGTAGGTGGTGGCGATGTCCGGTCGGCAGATTAGGGGTTAAAAAATGTTATTATAGTGTTTGCGATGTGGGGGGGCCTCGGTTTAAGGGTTAATAGGTAGTTTATGGGTGTTAGTGTACTTTGTAGTACTTTAGTTAAGAGTTTTATGTTACAGCGTTAGCCCATAAAACTCTTAACTACTGACTTTTAAATGTGGTAGGAGTCTTGGAGGTAGAGGCTGTACCGCTCACTTCTTCCAAGACTCGTAATACCAGCGTTAGGCAAATCCCATTAAAAAGATAGGATACGCAATTGACGTAAGGGATTTGCGGTAGCCTCGAGTCGCGGAAGAAAAGTGAGCGGTACACCTGTACCTGCCTGACTCGTAATACCAGCGGGCGTTAAAAAGCAGCGTTGGGACCTCTCAATGCTGCTTTTTAAGGCTAACGCCAAACTCGTGATCTAGCCGAATGAGTTTCTGGACTCCTGACAGACCCTTGCATCTTTTATCCAGTGCTGCACTGACGTCTCTGGATTCTGAATCATCAAAGAAAAAGACTTGTCAAAGTATCTGTGGGAAAAAGGTAGTTGAACTGTATAAAACAGGAAAGGGATATAAAAAGATATCCAAGGAATTGAGAATGCAAATCAGCAGTGTTCAAACTCTAATCAAGAAGTGGAAAAAAATGCATTCTGTTTGATAACATACTGCATTCATCTTGCCTTGAATTCTGACTAAATTTCCTGTCCCTTTGTAGCTCACACATCCCCAAAACATCAGTAATCCACCTCCGTGTTTCACAGTAGGAATGGTGTACCTTTCATCATAGGCCTTGTTGACTCCTCTCCAAATGTAGCGTTTATGGTTGTGGCCAAAAAGCTCAATTTTGGTCTCATCACTCCCAATGACTTTGTGCCAGAAGGTTTGAGGCTTGTCTCTGTGCTGCTTGGCATATTATAAGCGGGATACTTTGTGGCATTTGCATAGTAATGGCTTTCTTCTGGCGACTCGACCATGGAGCCCATCTTTCTTCAAGTGCCGCCTTATTGTGCATCTTGAAACAGCCACATCACATGCCCTGTATTTCACCTGAAGTTATTAGTGGGTTTGTCTTTGCATCCCGAACAATTTTCCTGGCAGTTGTGGATGAAATTTTAGTTGGTCTACCTGACCGTGGTTTGGTTTCAACAGAACCCATCATTTTCCACTTGTTGATTAGAGTTTGAACACTGCTGATTGGCATTTTCAATTCCTTGGATATCTTTTTATATCCCTTTCCTGTTTTATACAGTTCAGCTACCTTTTCCCGCAGATCCTTTGACAATTCTTTTGCTTTCCCCATGACTCAGAATCCAGAATTGTCAGTGCAGCACTGGATGAAAGATGCAAGGGTCTGTCTGGAGTCCAGAAACTCATTGGCCTTTTATACACACACACTAATTACAAGAAAACAGATCACAGGTGAGGATGGTTACCTTTAATAGCCATTCAAACCCCTTTGTGCCAACTTGTCTGCATGTTATCAGGCCAAAATCACCAGGGTATGTAAACTTTTGATTAGGGTCATTTGGGTAGTTTCTGTTGTCATTATGATTTAAAAATAGTAAACACAAGGCGGAGCTTGGCCACGCTGGTAGATGGCCGCCATAGCTTAGAGCTCCTGCTACTTGTCTAGGCCCTATATATTATATCAGATAATGTGAGCTTCCTGAACCGCTCAAATCAGCAAGAAAACAGTGGGGGACCCCTACCCAAACATCTGAAGGTGAGGAGTGAGTGAGAGCCGAATTTACCAAAATATATGGCCTGATTGCGGGTAACGGACTCCACGCGACAACCAACAGAGAATACCTCCCGCCGCCCCGGCACTAATCCCTCACCTTCCAGCCTCAGGCACAAAGCGCAAACATCGGGGAGGACTAAGCCGCATCCATACGGCAAAAGGAGCACAGTGTAAACCGGCACAACACCTCTGGCTAAGGAGAGGCTCACGGACAGCAAGCGACAATCAGTGAGGCGCACCGCCCTTCGTCCCGACACTACCTACTCACCCCTAGGCCGTGAGCATAGCTGATACCGGTCCCGTAATACACGCTGGTGGCGGAGAGCATCTTACCTCGGCCTGCATCGGAAGGGAGGTGCCGGGAACTGGCGGTGAGTTGCAATTAAGACACACAGGCTGCAGCCCTCACAAAGAATGACCGGAGATATCGGTCAGGCCCTAAGCAATCCACATTAAGCGTGCAGGGGCAAAAGGGACACCTCCATATATAAAGTGTCATGAGCAACACAGCACTGATTATCTAAAAGAGATAGTACCCTAACTAAACAATAAGAGAGCCACCATTTGGCTATAAAGTTGTACTACACGTGCTGCCTGCTATTCCCCAAATACTTTACTGCCCTTCCTACTGCAGCACTACTCCCGCACTAAGATTCAAAGGAGACTGATAAGCCTTATTAATAAGGTTTAGCACTTGACTCAGCTGGGACTTATAGAATAAAACATACTGTGGTCACTTTTAACAATTAAAAGCAAACTCACAACCTCCAGCACGCATATTTAACTGGCCATAACTCTGTGAGAACCAACAGTAGACATCTTACAGCAGAGAGTGGGAAACAATACACTCCAGTGGGGACAGGTGCTTGTAATGCCCCAAAAGAAGAACACAACAGGGGAAAAAACCTCCAAATCCCGAAACATGAGCCATTATCTTAAACCTACAGACCCTCTCATTTCGGACTCAATGACAACACAACCAGACACGAGACAAGGTTCCCCTACACAAATACAGGAGGTGTCTATACTACCCCCATCATATGTCACCAAAGAAGACCTGATGTCACTATCATCCAAAGCAGACATTAAGGGGGTCATGGAGGAAGTTAAGAGTCTCTTCAGTGAGCTCCGTAAAGACATCACAGATTTATCACGAAGGGTTACCAGTGTGGAACAAACTCACGATAACTTTATGGAGGAAATGAAAGATACCTCATCCAGAGCGCAATATAACACCGACATGATACACAGCTTAATGGACAAAGTGGAAGACTTGGATAACCGCGGCAGGCGGAACAATATACGGATCAGGGGAATCTCAGAGTCTATACACCCATCAGCACTCCAAGGCTACCTGCAAGACCTGTTCCGCACACTTAAAGGCACACCAATGTCCCCGACAATCGAAATAGAAAGAGCACACAGGGCACTCCGCCCCAAACCATCAGCAAAGGCTCCCCCTAGGGATGTTATTCTTCGAGTTCTTAATTTCAAGGATAAGGAGGAGATCCTGAAACATAGCAGAAACAAACATCCGATCACTCATGCCGGAATAGCCTTGCAGATTTTCTCGGACCTCAGCCCAACCACACTACAAAAAAGGAGGGAGCTGAGATTTATTACTTGCATCCTTCAGGAACACAAAATCATTTACCGCTGGGGCTTCCCCACGAGTATAATAGTGACCAAGGGAGACCACACGGCCATCTACAGAACGATTGAGGATCTTGTCCCCTTCTTCAAGTCACTAGGGCTCAACCCTCCACCCGTGCCCAGGCCTCCTCAAGAAGATAGACCTGCAGAAGCATCTAGGAACTCTAATAACTGGAGTTCCGAAAAGGAACAGTGATAAGGACTTATCTACAAAACCGAGTGTGGTCCCTGCTCAGGTTTGCATGAGAATTTGTACTGTTCTGGTTCTTTGTCAATGTCACAGTTACTTATTATGTTTTAATCTACCAACTGTTGAATAATAGTTTAATAATATTTTATGTCTGCAGACTAATGTTTTAGGCATGCTTGCAATTTCCTGGCGCACACTGATACTCCCACCCTGATCACATGGATGCCTGAAATAGACGTTTCTGCATGAAACACTTGAGATCTCTGATCTTCTGCCTCTATATCACCTAACCCACCATGGGGGAGCCCCCACTGTGCCCCAGGAAATAAATGGAGGCCGACGATATGCTTGCAGACCTCACATTCAGGTTTATTCAGTTTTGATGTATTTATGAGTTGAGCGGTTTAGGTTAGTTTATTTTTCTTAGTTTTATCATTACATGGGCCTAGCAGGGCACAGCCTGTTAGACTTACTCTTTCACAAAGTATTTGCACATAGTCAATCCAATGTTGCTACTTCTTCTGTACATTTGTATTGCTGGTTTTGGAGTGTCATTGTGGACGGGCCCCAGTACACAATTCTTAACCACTCGCCCCCCTCCTGGGCCATTTTATTCCCGACATACAACATATAACATGCTGCACCCTCGGCGGGGAGACCCTATGTTGAGGGGATCACAAACTAGATGCAAGACACACCTGATCAAACTGCTAACGGTGAATGTTAAGGGCCTCAATAGCCCGGGCAAAAGATCCATAGTAGCGAGGGATTTGCAGAGAATGGGAGGGGAGATTGTGTTTCTTCAGGAAACTCATTTTATGAAATCCAAAGAACCCAAATGGCACAATCATATATATTCCAATCTGTACCTAGCCTCGGGCCCCTGTAAACAGAATGGAGTGGGGATCCTTATTCACCGCAAATTGCCATTTACCTTAATACAACAAGAGAAGGATAGAGATGGTAGATATATAATTCTCGTAGGTCAACTCCATGGTAATCTAAACACGTTAGTTAACATTTACTCACCTAACACAAAGCAAGACCACTTCTTAAAAGGGGTCACCCAAAAAATACAGGAAATGTCGAAGGGCATTCTCTTTATGGGGGGGATCTCAATTTACCATTAATCCCCAGATTACCTCTAATGGGGTGTCGAACATCCCTCACCATACATTGAAACAAACCAACTCACTACTCAAACATCTTCTTGTACATGACATATGGAGAACACTACACCCAACAGACAAAGATTTCACCTTTTTCTCCGCCCCCCACAGAAAATATTCCCGGATAGACTACCTCTTCTCTGACTCAATAGGCATATCATACATTACAAATAGCGATATTCTATCTATCACATGGTCGGACCACGCCCCTGTCTCTTGCAATATAGCCTGGCCAAATTCACCTAACACATCTTTTTTGTGGAAACTGGAGGACGTGCTTTTGGACATTCCAGAAATTAAAACTGACATAGAAAGGTCCATATCTGAATATTTCACTATCAATATGCAAGACAATCTCCCACTCCCCACAGTCTGGGAGGCCCACAAATGTGTCCTTCGAGGCATTTTAATTAAACATAAATCTAAGCTAAATAAACAGCCCAGAGAAAAATATAATACCAAGCTTAACACCATACACGAGCTGGAAGAAAAACATAAAAGAGACCCAACTAATACCTCATTAGAAAATGAACTATCCCAAGCCAGACTCGATTTTTAAGCCTTGCTGCACGAAGAAAATCAGTGCTCAGCCCTAAAACTCAGACAAAAGTATTATGAAGGGGGAGACAAAGCAGGCAGACTTTTGGCGAGAGCCCTTACACGCCAAAGGTTAAAAACATATATACACTCTATGAAAGACGGACAGGGACAAACTAGACAGGATAGTTACAGTATTGCACAAATTTTCCACACCTACTATGACGGGTTATACAACCTTAAAAAAGGAGGGACAGGTAACCACATACAGGACATACAAGAATATCTGAGACATACAAAATTACCAACTTTGACCACGGAAGAATCTGATTCTTTAGATACTCCCCTAACACAAGAAGAAATAGCAGAGACAATAGCAGCTCTCCCGGCGGGGAAGAGCCCAGGCCCTGATGGTCTGAGTAATAAATACTATAAGACCTTTCTCCCATTACTTCTGCCCTACCTACAAAAGCTGTTCAATGAATTGCCCGACACCAGCCACTTACCAAAGACTATGCTGTCAGCCTACATAACAATCCTGCCGAAGCCCGGGAAACCCCCAGACAAGCCAGAGAGCTATAGACCTATATCCCTCCTTAATAGTGACATTAAAATCCTAGCAAAGGTCTTAGCAACCCGCATCAACAAATATCTACCACAACTGATATCCACCGATCAGGTGGGATTTGTCCCTGGCAGAGAAGCCAGGGACAATACTTTAAAAATCTTTCATCTCATGGCTTTCTCTAAGGCTCAGTCTATCCCTCTCGCTCTGTTGTCCATGGACGCAGAGAAAGCTTTTGATAGGGTGGATTGGGCTTTCCTGCGAGAATCTATGATTGTAATGGGGTTCGGAGATAAGTTTTTAAGGACCATCTTTGCCTTATACTCACACCCTAACGCACAAATTAAAGTCAATGGCATACTTTCTGAGCCATTCCATATTGGAAATGGAACTAGGCAGGGGTGCCCGCTGTCTCCTGCATTATTTGCCATCACCATAGAGGCACTGGCCAGTAATATCAGACACAACACCGAGATAAAGGGTATTCGGACAGGTCCCATTGAAAACAAGTTAGCCATGTATGCGGACGACTTGTTACTTACCATAACTGATGTGGAATCATCCATTCCCGCTGTCCTAAAAGAATTTGTAAGATATGGATTAGTCTCTAACTTCCTACTTAATCTCACAAAATCAGAACTCTTGGGCATCTCCCTAACCCCAGAGACGCAGTCCTGGCTCAGAGACCACTCCCCATTCCTGCAGAGGAATGGGTCATTGAAATATCTGGGAATACACATTTCGGGAAATCACTTAGAGGTCTTTGAGGCCAACTATGTGCTCTTGAAAAAGGAGATAGTCAGGGATTTTTCTGAATGGGAAAACAAGTCCATCTCCTGGCTCGGCAGAGTCGGGGTCGTGAAGATGAACGTCTTGCTGAGAATATTATACTTACTCCAGGCCGCCCCTATAGCCCTCCCACGCCCTTTTATTCCCTCATTACAAGCTTTAATTGAGGAATACATATGGAAAGGCGTGAGACCGAGGATTGATAGACAAACTCTGTACCTACCGAGAGAGCAGGGGGGACTGGGTATACCTCACATCCAATATTACAGACGGTCTGTCTTGCTTCAGAGGGTAGTAGAATGGTGCCAACCTTCAGTGGACAAAGCCTGGAAACGGGTGGGTTCATACTCAATTAATAGGACTAACCCAGCCACTCTATTCTGGACTGACAAAAAACACAGACCAAACGATATATCCAGACTACCACTGTTAGTGGAACTGTTTAATGAATGGGACAAAATAATCACCACAGAATCACACATTTCCACCAGTTATGCTCCTCTCACACCTATTTACGATAACCACGACTTACCTCTACACATGACAGTGGCGGCGGATTCCCCGGCCACCCCCCTGAATTGTATAGGCAATTTATTGACCCAAGGGAGACTTAAAACACAACAGGAACTATGCGATGACCATCCCGCATTAGCAAATTCTTGGTTCGCGTACTCTCAAATATTACACTATATCAGCTCCCATAAATTCAAACACCTCTTCGGTAGAAACTTGACAAAATTCGAACAGTTATGTTTGTCCCCCATGGAAATTAGACACGTGATCTCGATTATTTACAAACTCTTTTTGATACCATCTGATGACATCCTGCCCCAATACACCACACAATGGCATAGGGAATTAGGATACACCTTCACAACTGAGGAATGGAGGCACATATTTCTTCTGGGAAAGAGGGTCTCCATCTCATCACGCACACAGGAATCTCATTACAAACTCCTGAGCAGGTGGTACCTCACCCCATATAGATTGAAAAAGATCTACCCTAACACCTCGGGAAAATGCTGGAGAGGGTGCGGATTGGAGGGTAACATGGCCCATGTGTGGTGGGATTGCCCACTACTAAACTCTTTCTGGGAGGAGGTTTGGAAAGAAATTAGCTTGGTCACAGATCTAACAATCCCTAAATCCCCAGAAATTTTACTACTACACCTTCCATTCAAATTTCAGAATCAGGCACAAAAAGCACTACTTATACTTCTTATTTCCTGTGCCAAAATCTTGATCCCCATTCGCTGGAAGTCCACTTGCATACCTACATTATCAGAGTGGAAGCTAAAAGTAAATACCACATTGCAACTAGAACTACAACTATATACCACTATCTCTTATCTGGTCAGCTGGGCACACATGACATGATGTTGGAGATGTGGTCAGGGAGGGAACACATCAACAGCTTGGGTTAAAATAAAAAAATAATTAAAAAAAAGGGTCCTTTCACAGGATTTTGTGTCGCTGGAGGGGGAGGAGATCTGTCTGGGGTCCGCTCTGAACTATTTGACACATTTGAATTAGACAACATGTATAACATATATGGAACATTGGATTCTTCGATGTAAGATGAATGCCTTGCATATATCTTTATGGTTAATGTAACCAGAGCATCACTGTTATTTCTGTACTTTGCTTATGGGAATAAGTGTTTTGGTTGCTGATGGCAATTTATACATTACGAATGGGTTATATTGGACATTTATCTAACAGGAACTCATGGAAAATTGTAATATGAAACTGTGACACGGACGCTCCTGGAATCTAACCAGAGACTTACAGTTATCCATATTTTGCCACATATAGCTAACCTTAGTTAAAAATGTTTACTTATAATTGTGCATATTCCCATAATTCTATGTAACAACTTGGGAAACATTGTATCTTTTTCTTTAAAGTTTAATAAACATTATTTAAAATAAAAAAAAATAAAACAAAAAAAAAAAAAGCTTCATAATGCTGATCAGCTAGCATGGCTATGGGTTAAGAGGTGGAAACATCCCCTCATTGAAATCTTAAGTTGATGTGATCAGTTATGTGAACAAAACCTGCAGTTATACAAAGGCAATTATCATCAATATTAAATTATGTATTTGTCATTTTTTAATTTAAAAAAAAATAAATAGTAAACACAGTTGATTGATAATAAATGGATTCAGCCAAACACTAACCATGAGTGAAAGAAAAGTTTTTGTGTTATCATTCATATTCTCTGAAAAATGGCCAAGAAATTCTGCCAGGGTATGTAAACTTATGAGCAACACTGTGTGTATATATATATATATATATATATATATATATATATATATATATATATATATATATATATATATATATATATATATATATATATATATATATATATATATGTGTGTAAGAAATAATGGTTAAGCACATCTAATAAAAGCATATGTTTTTAAATGCACATATTGTGGAGTGCTGCCAAAGTGACCAAAATGTATATATTAATAAGAGCAGGTATTGGCGCACCTCAAGACACATGAGACCACAAATTATTTCACATATTTTAACTTTTTTCCATTTTTTCCTTAATGCTGCAAAAATTGCCTTCTTAATATTTCATATTTTTTTTAAATAAAGATGGGATCTTAGTCACACAATATGGCCATATTCTGCTCAGCCAGTCACCACTTACAAGGTGTCCCACTCTAAATTTAAGCCAAACTAAGATCAAGAATACAATTCTAATATATCAAAATAGAATTTCCAATCTCTCATCCAGACTGCATGGGATGAGGCTTCCTGGCTACATGTTATTACACATACTTCAAACTTGTTTCCCAATGCTGTAAAAAAACGACTTCTCAACACCTCTTAACACTATGAAATTAGCCAATACCATTCTAATATACCAAAATAACATTCCAACATTACAATACTATACCTCTCATCCAGACTGCATGGGATGAGGTTTTCTGGCTTTATATATATACAGTCATATGCAAAAGTTTAGGCACCCCTGACAATTTCCATGATTTTCATTTATAAATAATTGGGTGTTTGAATCAGCAATTTCATTTTGATCTATCAAATAACTTAAGGACATAGTAATATTTCAGTAGTAAAATGAGGTTTATTGGATTAACAGAAAATGTGCAATATGCATCAAAACAAAATTAGTCAGGTGCATAAATTTGGGCACCCCAACAGAAATATTGCATCGATATTTAGTAGAGCCTCCTTTAGCAGAAATAACAGCCTCTATACGCTTCCTATAGCCTGTAATGAGTGTCTGGATTCTGGATGAAGGTATTTTGGATCATTCCTCCTTGAACATCTCCAGTTCAGTTAGGTTTGATGGTTGCCAAGCATGGACAGCCCACTTCAAATCACCCCACATATTTTCAATTATATTCAGGTCTGGGGTCTGGGATGACCATTCCAGAACATTGTACTTGTTCCTCTGCATAAATGCCAGAGTAGATTTTGAGCAGTGTTTTGGGTCGTTGTCTTGTTGAAATATCCAGCTCCTGCGTAACTTCAACTTTGTGACTGATTCTTCAACATTATTCTTAAAGGGACACTGAACCCACATTTTTTCTTTAATGATTCAGATAGAGCATACAATTTTAAGCAACATTCTAATTTATCTATTATCAATTTTTCTTTGTTCTCTTGCTATCTTTATTTTAAAAAAAAGGCATCTAAGCTTTTTTTGGTTCAGACCTCTGGACAGCACTGTTTTATTGGTGGATGAATTTATCCACCAATCAGCAAGGACAACCCAGGTTGTTCACCAAAAATGGGCCGGCATCTAAACTTGCATTCTTGCATTTCAAATAAAGATACCAAGGCAATGAAGAAAATTTGATAATAGGAGTAAATTAGAAAGTTGCTTAAATGTCATGCTCTATCTGAATCGCGAAAAAAAACATTTGGGTTCAGTGTCCCTTTAAGTATCTGCTGATATTAAGTGGAATCCATGTGACCCTCAACTTTCCCAGTACCGGCACTGGCCACACAGCCCCACAGCATGATGGAACATCCACCAAATGTTACTGTGGCTAGAAAGTGTTTGTCTTGGAACGCTGTGTTCTTTTGTTGCCATGCATAATGCCCCTTGTTATGACCAAATAACTCAATCTTTGTTTCATCAGTCCACAGCACCTTCTTCCAAAATGAAGCTGGCTTGTCCAAATGTGCGTTTGCATACCTCAAGCGACTCTGTTTGTGGTATGTGTGCAGAAAAGGCTTCTTCCACATCACTCTCCCATACGCTGAATTGTTGAACGATGCACAATGACACCATCTGCAGCAAGATAATGTTGTAGATCTTTGGAGGTGGTCTGTGGGCTGTTTTTGACCGTTCTCACCATTCTTTGCCTTTGCCTCTCCGATATTTTACTTTGGCCTTAACAAGAACTGTGCCTGTGGTCTTTCATTTCCTCACTATGTTCCTCACAGTGGACACTGACAGCTTAAATCTCTGTGATAGCTTTCTGTAGCCTTCCCCTAAACCATAATGTTGAACAATCTTTGTTTTCAGGTCATTTGAGAGTTGTTTCAAGGCCCCCATGTTGCCACTCTTCAGAGGAGAGTCAAAGAGAACAACAACTTGCAATTGGCCACCTTAAATACCTTTTCTCATGATTAGATGCACCTGATTATGAAGTTCAAGGCTTAATGGGCTCACCAAACCAATTGTGTGTTCCAATTAATCAGTGCTAGGTAGTTACAGGTATACAAATCAACAAAATGACAAGGGTGCCCAAATTTATGTATCTGTCTAATTTTTTTGTTGTTGCATATTGCACATTTTCTGTTAATCAAATAAACCTCATTTCACTACTGAAATATTACTGTGTGCTTCAGTTATTTGATAGATCACAATGAAATTGCTGATCCAAACACCCAATTATTTATAAATGAAAATCATGGAAATTGTCAGGGGTGCCTAAACTTTTGCATACGGCTGTGTATATATATATAAATATATATATATATCGCAAAAAGGAAGGCACTCGCCGGGTTTAATAAGGATAAAGTTTTATTCCTTATGAAGTAACTTTTCAGAGTTTTACCTCCGTTTTCAAATTGACAACACGAATCAATGCTATACACAGCCTTAAATACCCCTTCACCATAATCACCTAGTGCAGGTGTTGCACAACACTTAGCACGCATCATCAGACAGTGCCCGTATCTTAGCAACCAACAACAAACAACCTTAAGTGAACACCTTTCACTACAACTAATAATGAACGTGTAAAACTAACTTATTTCAAAACAATTGAATTGCTGCAATATTACACCTATTAGCACTAATAAGGTAACTCAATACAATAATATATGTCTCGAGCACAGCAATTTCTACAGTACTTTGTATACTAAACTGCATTACTAACTCAGGACTAATATGTACAGGATATAACCTCCATAATATACCGAAAACATCCACACATTTCCTAAATCCAGTATTCTAATTTCTAGAAACAGATACATACGGCACTCAAAGGATTGCTAATCTCGGCTGTCCTGCATCAAAGGATGACATGAAATCTCTTTGTCATGCCAAACCTCAGTCCCACAGCCTTAACTCATCCCGGCATCATACATATAACAAAACAAACAGAAAACTACCTGACAATACAACAAATCATAAACCAGACTAAAAACATAAAATAAGCAAACCACAAAAAACAATAAAAAAATAAATAAAAAAAAACAACAACGAAAGACAGCCACAAAAAAGGACACACAAAGAACAAAGTCAAAAATCAAAAATATCAACAACAAAAAATAAAACACCATGAAAGACATCACATAAACCAGACTAAAAACATAAAATAAACAAAAAGCAATATATATATATATATATATATATATATATATATATATATATATACAGAAACAGCAGCATAAATTAATCACCATTTATTCATGTTCATTTGGGGTGACCTATCTACATGTGACCAAGGCCTCCCTGGTGGGGCCGAAACGTTATGTTCTTACTTCAATAAATGGTGATTAATTTATGCTTTTGTGCTGGCTTCTTATGCTGCTGTGTAAACTTTGGGATTTACACCGGATCCTTCTTACAAGCTGCTGTTTCTGTGGATACATCTACATAGCCGTGCACATTGCTGCTGCTGTTGGTGGTGCTGATGAGTGCTGATCTTATTGTATATATATATATATATATATATATATATATATATATATATATATATATATACCTGTATATACAGTGGGGCAAAAAAGTATTTAGTCAGCCACCAATTGTGCAAGTTCTCCCACTTAAGAAGATGAGAGAGGCCTGTAATTTTCATCATAGGTATACCTCAACTATGGGAGACAAAATGTGGAAACAAATCCAGACAATCACATTGTCTGATTTGGAAAGAATTTATTTGCAAATTATGGTGGAAAATAAGTATTTGGTCAATATCAAAAGTTCATCTCAATACTTTGTTATATATCCTTTGTTGGCAATGGCAGAGGTCAAACGTTTTCTGTAAGTCTTCACAAGGTTGTCACACACTGTTGCTGGTATGTTGGCCCATTCCTGCATGCAGATCTCCTCTAGAGCAGTGATGTTTTGGGGCTGTCGCTGGGCAACACGGACTTTCAACTCTTTCAACTTTCTATGGGGTTGAGATCTGGAGACTGGCTAGGCCACTCCAGGACCTTGAAATGCTTCTTACGAAGCCACTCCTTCGTTGCCCGGGCGGTGTGTTTGGGATCATTGTCATGCTGAAAGACCCAGCCACGTTTCAACTTCAATGCCTTTGCTGATGGAAGGAGGTTTGCACCCCATTCATTCTTTCATGTACACGGATTAGTCATCCTGTTCCCTTTGCAGAGAAACAGCCCCAAAGCATGATGTTGCCACCCCCATGCTTCACAGTAGGTATGGTGTTCTTTGGTTGCAACTCAGCATTCTCTCTCCTCTAAACACGATGAGTTGTGTTTCTACCAAATAGTTTTACTTTGGTTTCATCTGACCATATGACATTCTCCCAATCGGCTTCTGGATAATCCAAATTCTCTCTAGCATACTTCAGATGGGCCCGGACATGTACTGGCTTAAGCAGGGGGATACGTCTGGCACTGCAGGATCTGAGTCCCTGGCGGCGTAGTGTGTTACTGATGGTAGCCTTTGTTACGTTGGTCTCAGCTCTCTGAAGGTCATTCACTAGGTCCCCCCTTGTGGTTCTGGGATGTTTGTTCACTGTTCTTGTGATCATTTTGACCCCACAGGGTGAGATCTTGCGTGGAGCCTCAGATCGAGGGAGATTATCAGTGGTCTTGTATGTCTTCCATTTTCTAATTATTGCTCCCACAGTTGATTTCTTCACACCAAGCTGTTGGCCTTTTGCAGATTCAGTCTTCCCAGCCTGGTGCAGGTCTACAATTTTGTTTCTGGTGTCCTTCGACAGTTCTTTGGTCTTCACCATAGTGGAGTTTGGAGTGTGACTGTTTGAGGTTGTGGACAGGTGTCTTTTATACTGATAACAAGTTCAAACAGGTGCCATTAATACAGGTAATGAGTGGAGGACAGAGGAGCCTCTTAAAGAAGAAGATACGGGTCTGTGAGAGCCAGAAATCTTGCTTATTTGTAGGTGACCAAATACTTATTTTCCACCATAATATGCAAATAAATTATTTTCAAATCAGACAATGTGATTGTCTGGATTTGTTTCCACATTTTGTCTCTCATGGTTGAGGTATACCTATGATGAAAATTACAGGCCTCTCTCATCTTCTTAAGTGGGAGAACTTGCACAATTGGTGGCTGACTCAATACTTTTTTGCCCCACTGTAGATATCTATTTTACATTAAAATTAACAGATATACAGGTATATATAGAAATATATATTTAATAATAAAAAAATAAAAAAAATTCTACATGAATAATATAGGAATGTAAATTATGCGTAACAGGTAACAGGGTTCGCGCAGAGTGTGTGTATATGTATGTATGTGTATATATATATATATATATATATATATATATATATATATATATATATATATCCTCCAAAGAGAGATAAGCACAGTCTTACATTACCACAACTGCCAGGGTGCACTTCATATAAATTGTATCCATTCCTCGTTTGCAAGAAGGCACTCACTGGTCTTTTAGTAAAAAACAACTTTTAATTCATAGATTTAAAAAGCAATTACATCCATAACGTTTCGATGTCGTTATGACATCTTTGTCAAATGTTCTGCTAACATCACCAATATAGGACAAACATGTTCCCAAAGTAGAAAATCGCTAACTACATACATTTAAATACAACCTTATATACCCATTTACATTCACATCTTCCCGCTCCTGCAGATCTTCCATCTACCCCCTGACGTCATCACGCTCAGACACGAGCGTGAGCGTGAGACGTCATCCATTTCCAATTGGCCATGTGTCTCCATGGCAACCGCTTGTAAACACACTGCACAGTGTTTTTCTTAGCCGCTCCCACTGTTGTCATCATGTGACTACATGACTATGGCCCTATCGTATAGGCCGATCATCAGGCGGCTGTCATGGAAACCTACAGCCAGGAAGAAAAAACATAAGCACCAACAAACTGTGTTAGTCCCAATATAATGCGTATGTGTTAAGATAGGTATCAAACGATCTGACAACTTGCGGATGAAGATAAACTTCATATGAAGCACAACTGTGCCTTTCAATTACAGATCCACAAGTGGATTAGCCGTGATCGATACCATCCCCACACATAACCGCCTAAAAATAGAGGGACACATTAAATATATACAAAATTAAAAACAATGTAACTGTTTGGCAAATATCGCCCATGCTAATAGTTTACAATCCCTGACTGACATAGTTAACACTATATTCCCTGATAAAACATTATCCCTGGTAAGTACACTTAACTCCATATCTGTATAATTTTTTTGATACATAAAAAACCATCGCCTTCATGCCTAATTGGAATAGATAGAAACCAGTGTGTACCCACTAGAATGAAAATTCATGTGGATTCCTGGAATATATTCCTACATATAGGGATGGTAGATCAAAATATATGTCCATGTTCACTTTATGGGTTATTTAGTGTAGAATGGTCCAAAGTCCAGATTAGTGTTCAATCCCTTTGGTATGACCGTGTCCAGCATATGAATCCATTTGGTTTCTCTCTGGAGCAATCGATTTGCTCTGTTGCCACCTCTTGGTAATGGTGGAATATGGTCTATGACCATCGTTTTCATACTTGAGACACCATGTCTGTGTTGTGCGAAATGGCGTGCTACAGGCTGATCCGAATCACCCGATTTTAAGGCTTCGCGGATAGCACATCGATGGTTTGCCATCCTATCTCTGAAGCTTGTGACAGTTTTCCCAATGTACACCAGGGAACATGGGCAAATCAACATGTAAATGACGTGTGTACTGGTACAGGTCAGCCGATGACGGATAGTGTAACGTTTGTTCGTGTGTGGATGTTGAAAGGTCTTCCCTCTTATCATGCCATTGCACGTCTTACAGCCTCCACAGGTGTAAAAGCCCTTGCTTGAGGGCTTCAGCCATGTGTCTTTCTGGTAACAGCTGACCGGATCAGTCTTCACTTACAGATCCCGTAAATTCTCAGCCCGTCTGTGCACCATACGTGGTGGCCTGGTGCCATAGAAGGGAGCGTCGTGTCCGTTTCCAGGATTGACCAGTGTTGACGTACTGATCTGGTCAATTTTGTACTCATAGGAGTATAAGTGCTGATAAAGTTCTGTTGAGTTGTGGTAATGTGTTTTGGTTTATTAACATTGGTGGCCGTGCCCTCCAATAACTCCACTCTTGTGTTATGGACCATTCTACTGTCATAACCCCTCTTTATCAACTTCTCCTCCATCTCATCCAGTTGTTTTAACATCATGGGTACATCACTGTTGTTGCGGATGACCCTAGTGAGTTGTGATTTAATAAGTCCTGTTTTCTGATGCCTGGGGTGAAAGCTATTGGCTTCCAATAAAGAATTACGGTCAGTTTCCTTAGTATATAAAGAAGTACCAAATATACACTGCTCATCATTTAATACCTTAATTATATTAAGGTCCAAGAAATGCACCTCCGTATCACTGTACTCAAGTTTAAATCTGATGGGACAGTCCATGGAGTTCAAACCTGACACCCATTGCTCTAACTCAATTACATCCCCTCTCCACACCAGGAACACGTCATCAACCATATTCCACCATTACCAAGAGGTGGCAACAGAGCAAATCGATTGCTCCAGAGAGAAACCAAATGGATTCATATGCTGGACACGGTCATACCAAAGGGATTGAACACTAATCTGGACTTTGGACCATTCTACACTAAATAACCCATAAAGTGAACATGGACATATATTTTGATCTACCATCCCTATATGTAGGAATATATTCCAGGAATCCACATGAATTTTCATTCTAGTGGGTACACACTGGTTTCTATCTATTCCAATCAGGCATGAAGGCGATGGTTTTTTATGTATCAAAAAAAATATACAGATATGGAGTTAAGTGTACTTACCAGGGATAATGTTTTATCAGGGAATATAGTGTTAACTATGTCAGTCAGGGATTGTAAACTATTAGCATGGGCGATATTTGCCAAACAGTTACATTGTTTTTAATTTTGTATATATTTAATGTGTCCCTCTATTTTTAGGCGGTTATGTGTGGGGATGGTATCGATCACGGCTAATCCACTTGTGGATCTGTAATTGAAAGGCACAGTTGTGCTTCATATGAAGTTTATCTTCATCCGCAAGTTGTCAGATCGTTTGATACCTATCTTAACACATACGCATTATATTGGGACTAACACAGTTTGTTGGTGCTTATGTTTTTTCTTCCTGGCTGTAGGTTTCCATGACAGCCGCCTGATGATCGGCCTATACGATAGCGCCATAGTCATGTAGTCATATGATGACAACAGTGGGAGCGGCTAAGAAAAACACTGTGCAGTGTGTTTACAAGCGGTTGCCATGGAGACACATGGCCAATTGGAAATGGATGACGTCTCACGCTCACGCTCGTGTCTGAGCGTGATGACGTCAGGGGGTAGATGGAAGATCTACAGGAGCGGGAAGATGTGAATGTAAATGGGTATATAAGGTTGTATTTAAATGTATGTAGTTAGCGATTTTCTACTTTGGGAACATGTTTGTCCTATATTGGTGATGTTAGCAGAACATTTGACAAAGATGTCATAACGACATCGAAACGTTATGGATGTAATTGCTTTTTAAATCTATGAATTAAAAGTTGTTTTTTACTAAAAGACCAGTGAGTGCCTTCTTGCAAACGAGGAATGGATACAATTTATATGAAGTGCACCCTGGCAGTTGTGGTAATGTAAGACTGTGCTTATCTCTCTTTGGAGGATATTTGTATTTTGTTTTTTGAGATGAGGCACTCCACTTTTCTGAAATAAGATATTTGTGATATAACTATAAGTGTTATCAGAGAGAAGAAATCACTAACACTGTTTTGGCTCATTTTACCTGTGCTTGTTTGCAAACCCTGACAGACATCTACTTCAACATGGCGACTAGTATACCAGATATGGAAAATCTTTATATGGATGAGGACTTTAATACAGAGGCTCTAGGATTCACAGATGAAGACGCCGAAAGAATAAGAGTTGTGGATGACCTGAGTGAGTTAAGGGGAGATACCCCTATAACTATATACCATAAATTGTTAAATTTGAGAAAGAAAGAGATAGACTACCACTTGCATGCGGTGTACCTTTCGGGGTATCACTGTAAAAAATATATACCAAGGGGCTTCAGAATAAAAAATTTACCTACATTAGGCCACCAGAATATGGAGTTCTGCAGAAAGTGGTGTGCAATATTGAATAAGTGCTCCTATGACTTATTACTTTTAGTCATAGAGGAGGTCAGTAGACTGGAAGCAAAAATCAAAGTAGAAATTGAGACCACTAAGCTGCAGAACTACCAGATTATGGTGGAAGATAGCTCACAGGATTGGGTTACCAAACTTGACAACATGGTAACTAAATACAGGAATGAGTTAATAATGTTTAAGAATAAGAAACTAAACACGGTAGAAAATGATTACAGAGATAGACATATTTATCGTTGGTTATATGGTAAGGATGAACTGCCCAGACACAAACGTAGAAACACACGTGGTAGGAACACACTCAGTATTGTTGATAGCAGTGGGGGGGATTCATCTGGCAATGAGAGTTCAGGGGCCAATACAAAAGGGACCTCACAACAGCAGTCTTTTTCCGGGGTGGCTACGAGATCCGCGGCAAAGCCGCCGTTACCCGGCCAGAGGGATATAAAAGAAAGAGAAGACCACATAATAGGCGAGGGAGACACACGCAAAAAAGGAACAAAGAAAAAATAAATATCATCTTTAACCTTAGCTCAAGGGAATTGAGTAAAAGTGAAATATCCGTCCTTAATCGAGGTCTCTCTTTTATACCTACCCCTAAGTGTGACACTTTTAACACTATGGTAGATATTCATAAGTTTCAGAGACAACTTAAACTAAAAGAATTTTTTAAGAATGAGACCATGGAGCCATTGTCCACATTCAGGAAACCATCTTCTTTTGAACCCCCTGGAGCTCATCACTCTATCAGGGGATTCACAAGAATGATATGCCATGACATCAATAACTCTAAAACAGACACAATATATCCCAATCTAAATGCTGAGGAAAGATTAGCAATTAAATCACTGAGAGATGATAATTCAATTATCATCCGCCCAGCGGATAAAGGTGGCTCTATAGTCATACAGGATTATACTAACTATAGGGCAGAAGCTCTACGTCAGCTTTCGGATACAGGGGTATACTTGAAACTTAAAGGTAATCCAACAGCCACTTATAAAAGAATCATAGACCAACAGATACATATGGGTCTGGAATCAGGGATACTCTCTGAACAGGAAACTGATTTTTTAATTACTAACCATCCTAAGATTCCAGTGCTATACTTGTTGCCAAAAGTGCACAAGACTCTAGAAAATCCTCCTGGCAGACCGATTGTGTCTGCCAGGGATTCTCTACTATCCAGTCTATCGATGTTCATTGATTTCCATCTACAACCTGTAGTTAAAGGAATCCCTGCATATCTACAGGATTCAGCAAGTTTGATACAAATTCTTAGGAGTTACACTGATCTAAATGTAGATGATTTGCTGGTCACCATGGATGTTGACAGTCTATACACTTCCATCCCTCATGAGGGGGGAGTGGGGGCTGTCAGATCCATGGTGACTAACAATCCTCTTTATGAAGGGCCACCTGTGGAATTTCTGTGTGAACTGATTATGTTATGTTTAGACAAGAATTACTTCAGGTTTGAACGTGACTATTACTTACAGATCTCTGGGACAGCCATGGGTTCAAACTAGGCACCCTCATATGCAAATTTGTACATGGCATGGTATGAACAGCAGGCCATGAAACCACATGCCCATCCCCGCATCAGGTACTATGTACGTTACATTGATGACGTGTTCCTGGTGTGGAGAGGGGATGTAATTGAGTTAGAGCAATGGGTGTCAGGTTTGAACTCCATGGACTGTCCCATCAGATTTAAATTTGAGTACAGTGATACGGAGGTGCATTTCTTGGACCTTAATATAATTAAGGTATTAAATGATGAGCAGTGTATATTTGGTACTTCTTTATATACTAAGGAAACTGACCGTAATTCTTTATTGGAAGCCAATAGCTTTCACCCCAGGCATCAGAAAACAGGGCTTATTAAATCACAACTCACTAGGGTCATCCGCAACAACAGTGATGTACAAATGATGTTAAAACAACTGGATGAGATGGAGGAGAAGTTGATAAAGAGGGGTTATGACAGTAGAATGGTCCATAACACAAGAGTGGAGTTATTGGAGGGCACGGCCACCAATGTTAATAAACCAAAACACATTACCACAACTCAACAGAACTTTATCAGCACTTATACTCCTATGAGTACAAAATTGACCAGATCAGTACGTCAACACTGGTCAATCCTGGAAACGGACACAACGCTCCCTTTCTATGGCACCAGGCCACCGCGTATGGTGCACAGACGGGCTGAGAATTTACGGGATCTGTAAGTGAAGACTGATCCGGTCAGCTGTTACCAGAAAGACACATGGCTGAAGCCCTCAAGCAAGGGCTGTTACACCTGTGGAGGCTGTATGACGTGCAATGGCATGATAAGAGGGAAGACCTTTCAACATCCACACACGAACAAACGTTACACTATCCGTCATCGGCTGACCTGTACCAGTACACACGTCATTTACATGTTGATTTGCCCATGTTCCCTGGTGTACATTGGGAAAACTGTCACAAGCTTCAGAGATAGGATGGCAAACCATCGATGTGCTATCCGCGAAGCCTTAAAATTGGGTGATTCGGATCAGCCTGTAGCACGCCATTTCGCACAACACAGACATGGTGTCTCAAGTATGAAAACGATGGTCATAGACCATATTCCACCATTACCAAGAGGTGGCAACAGAGCAAATCGATTGCTCCAGAGAGAAACCAAATGGATTCATATGCTGGACACGGTCATACCAAAGGGATTGAACACTAATCTGGACTTTGGACCATTCTACACTAAATAACCCATAAAGTGAACATGGACATATATTTTGATCTACCATCCCTATATGTAGGAATATATTCCAGGAATCCACATGAATTTTCATTCTAGTGGGTACACACTGGTTTCTATCTATTCCAATCAGGCATGAAGGAGATGGTTTTTTATGTATCAAAAAAATTATACAGATATGGAGTTAAGTGTACTTACCAGGGATAATGTTTTATCAGGGAATATAGTGTTAACTATGTCAGTCAGGGATTGTAAACCATTAGCATGGGCGATATTTGCCAAACAGTTACATTGTTTTTAATTTTGTATATATTTAATGTGTCCCTCTATTTTTAGGCGGTTATGTGTGGGGATGGTATCGATCACGGCTAATCCACTTGTGGATCTGTAATTGAAAGGCACAGTTGTGCTTCATATGAAGTTTATCTTCATCCGCAAGTTGTCAGATCGTTTGATACCTATCTTAACACATACGCATTATATTGGGACTAACACAGTTTGTTGGTGCTTATGTTTTTTCTTCCTGGCTGTAGGTTTCCATGACAGCCGACTGATGATCGGCCTATACGATAGGGCCATAGTCATGTAGTCACATGATGACAACAGTGGGAGCGGCTAAGAAAAACACCGTGCAGTGTGTTTACAAGCGGTTGCCATGGAGACACATGGCCAATTGGAAATGGATGACGTCTCACGCTCACGCTCGTGTCTGAGCGTGATGACATCAGGGGGTAGATGGAAGATCTGCAGGAGCGGGAAGATGTGAATGTAAATGGGTATATAAGGTTGTATTTAAATGTATGTAGTTAGCGATTTTCTACTTTGGGAACATGTTTGTCCTATATTGGTGATGTTAGCAGAACATTTGACAAAGATGTCATAACGACATCGAAACGTTATGGATGTAATTGCTTTTTAAATCTATGAATTAAAAGTTGTTTTTTACTAAAAGACCAGTGAGTGCCTTCTTGCAAACGAGGAATATATATATATATATATATATATATATATATGTAAAGTCCAAAGGAGGACCCAGCACTCGCTCAACTCTGCATCTTTCGGGGTGCGAAATACACACAATTTTTCACTAAGACAGGCACTCTCTGGTATATCAATCAACAAATACTTTACTGCATAAACTGCATGAACGTTTTCGGGTATACACCCGTCCTCAGACATAGATTACAGAAAAAACTTACCACCTTATAAGTGCTCCCCTCTTGTTTCCCCGTGCATACTGATCTGCCACTTCCGGAAACTGTGCAGCGTCTAACCAGCGCAACTGCGCATGCCTGGGCTGCGCTACGGAGCACCATCTGGGCCAACAGAAAAAAATTAGCATTGAAAAATACATGAATAGAGTGGAAAAACGATAGTCACAGTAATGGTATCGTATTGGAAAGTCATAGGTATGCAGTCATCACTTATTAATCCTCCTACATTAAGATTAGTCTAAGCATTACAGATAACAATGGAGATCCAAATTGGTATTTAGCCCTTTAGGCATCAGAGTATTTAAAATATAGATCCATTTGGACTCCCTCTGTAAGAGGAATTTCCCTCTGTCACCCCCTCTTTTACAGAGGGAATCCAAATGGATCTATATTTTAAATACTCTGATGCCTAAAGGGCTAAATACCAATTTGGATCTCCATTGTTATCTGTAATGCTTAGGCTAATCTTAATGTAGGATGATTAATAAGTGATGACTGGATACCCATAACTGTCCAATATGATACCATTACTGTGACTATTGTTTTTCCACTTTTTAATGCTATTTTTAAATGCTATTTTTTTCTGTTGGCCCAGATAGTGCTCCGTAGCGCAGCTCCGCGCATGCGCAGTTGCGCTGGTTAGACGCTGCAGAGTCTGAGGACGGGTGTATACCCGAAAAATTGTAAAAAAGAAATTGTAAAAAGAAAATGCTTTATACTGTAACAAATATTAACAAATATATATATATATATATATATATATATATATATATATATATATATATATATATATATATATATATATATTACAGTATAGAACATTTTCTTTTTACAATTTATTGACCCTTTATAGGAGCAGTATATACCAATTTTCATTTAACTGCATGTAATAGACACTACTATAAAGAATAATATGCACAGATACTGATTTAAAAAATTTTCTTAGAAGCTAACAATTTAACACAGTTAATGAGATAAGCCTGGGACACCCACTGAAAGGGTCTGATAGCAGAACCTCTCACCGCTCCCCTCCCCCGCATATGAAAAGACCCATTATACAAACAGAAGCAGTCTGAAGTATGTATACATAAGTATGCATCTAAAACATTGGGGCTTGGTTAGGACTCTGAAAATCAGCACAATGTTATCTAAAAATAAGCAAAAACTATACATTTTTACAAAAACACTCCCAGATAGACTATATAAATGGATCATCAACAAAACATTTATGCAAAGAAAAATCTAGTGTATAATATCACTTTAAGCATTAGTATGAAGCAAGCTTTGGTTGGGAACAGCACAGCAAAAGCCTGTGTTGGTTGATTTATTTACATTTAATCAATGGCTTTGGGGGGGGGGAAGGAAACAATGAATATAAATTTCTTTCCATTTTTAATCATTGGATAATCTCATTACAACCCCCCTCTGTCCTTGTATGGGTTTTTGAATCTATGGATGCACTGTATTAAATGCAAATGCTTAGAAATCGTGAATGCAGCAACCTAAAACCAAATTAGTACAAATAACAACCTCATTTGATGGTGAAAACATTTTAAGGCTACAAAATGTTGTTTACATTTTCTTAAAATGCTTTAAAAATCTTAAAATCTTAGATTGTTCATTAGACAGAAAAAGATTCTGCAACTACAACTATAAACATATTAGTCAAATATTACTAATTAGCAATATATTATTAGTGTATGTTTTGTTCCAGGAACATGGGGTGTTTATAGGTACGAGATTGGAATTAGGTAAATGGTAACATACTGAGCTCAAAATACTCTGCACCTTAAATATTCCAGGAGTTACACGTTTAGGAAACCAGTAACAGGGAAGACATTTGTGAGCATAACTACCTATAATAACACCATGCACCTCCACGTTCAAAGAGTGCCCTCCATCATTAGCAAATGACTAAACTTATTTGAGTGAGGTCAGTGGAGAGTGTGTATTTACAATGGAGTTTATATTATTATCTATAACTTTAAACTGGATTATTGCCTTCCTTTATCTGTGTATTTATGTTTAATATACTGTACTGTCATTATAAAACATTGTCTGAAATACAATAAATGTCCACTAGATGGCAGTATTGCTTCATAATGAACCTTAGAGATCTCAATAAACCTTTCAAAGACAATATACATTACATATCTAAGGATAGATAGATAGATAGATAGATAGATAGATAGATAGATAGATAGATAGATAGATAGATAGATAGATAGATAGATATAGATAGATAGATAGATAGATGATAGATAGATATAGATAGATAGATAGATAGATAGATAGATAGATAGATAGATAGATAGATAGATAGATAGATAGATAGATAGATAGATAGATAGATAGAACAATATAAACTATATTAACATAATAATAATTACTTATATAACACTTTTCTCTGGGTTGGACTCAAAGCTCTGTATACAAGGTAATATTACATAAATGAGTTAGATGTTACAGTTTTTATTCCAGAAACACTTGTATAAATAGGTAGGTATTAAGGCTTTGTTTAAAAATGTCCAGGGATGTGGCTTAATTTGCTGTGTTGGGGAGCATGGCTAAAAACTTGCAAACTACATTTGTGTGTTAACTTCTTGTCACATTTAGCCTCTGAGTGCTGTTCGAAGTGTGTGAGTTGGAACATAGGGCACCAGTAATTCTGGTAAACAGCTTGGCCCCTGATTGTGCAGAGCATTGTAGGATAGCAGCCTATCTTGAATAGTATGTGCCATTTTATTGGCAGCCAGTGCAGTGAGTGGAGTATGGGTGTCACATGGCAACATTTTGACTGGCCATTTAGCAGCCTTGCTGCAGCCTTTTGTACCAACTGAAGACAATGGAGTAGTTTTCCGGGGAGACCATAATAAAGTGCATTGAAGTAGTCGAATAGTTATGTCATCAAAGCATGGATGATCCCTAGGAAAGGAAGGTTTGAGATAGGTCTGTAATCCTAATTATGTCTTGAGCCAGAGAGGACTTTTTTAAGAGAACGGAGAACTGCTTGTTTTAATGATGTTGGAAAGGTCCCTGTCTGCTGAGAGCACTGAGTAATTTTGGTGAAGACTTGTGCAATGAGGTCCATGCATCTATTAAAAGTCATGTTGGGCCAGGATCCAGATTGCAGGTTGTGGCAAACAGCTTTTTTTTGTTGTCTGTATAATGTTGTTTCATCAATGTAATCGAAGCTTGTCCAGTATGATGAGGAATTGTTTTGGGGTCTTCTAAGTCCTGTAATAGTGTTAGTTGTTGATTGTATGTTAGAACGGATAATTGATCATTTGGGTTAGATTTCGAGAAGAGCGGAAGCTACAATATCGTGATCGCATTAACATTTTCTCCCATAGACTTCAATAGAGCGCGAAAAGTGGGGAAAAACTTCCAAGTCAAGAAAACCTGATCGCATTTTCTCAAGTGCTCTACATGAAATATTAATGTTTCTTCACATAGGAGAATATGTTCTATTTATTTATATATACATATTTCTAAATATATATGATATATATATATATATCTATACCTATATATATATATATATATATATATATACACATATATATATATATTTTTTTTTTTAAATACTTAAAACATATTCACCTATGTGAAGAACATTGGAATGTAAAATATTTATACTTTATTAAACACTTTATTAAATATGAATATTGCTAGAAAAAATTATTCAGCTACTTAACTGCAAAGCACTTTTATATTTATTTATATATATATATATATATATATATATATATATATATATATATATATATATATATATATATATATATATATATATACAGTATATGTCTACATATGTATTTATCTGTTTATATATATATATATATGTATATTTACATATATATTTATGTATATATGTCTGCAAATACATATATACACATATACCTGTAAATACATATGTACACCACACACACACACACACATATATACAGTATGTATATATATATATATATATATATATATATATATATATATATATATATATATATATATATATATATATATATATATATATACATACATACGTATACAAACATAGTAGACATTTAGACAGGTATATGTATGTATCTCAATGTTAAAGCCCTTTGCAGCCTTTTTGTCTAACACCTGAGACCTCATATCTTTGACTCCTTATAACTTTGTGGAGCAACTTTTTTTTTAGATAATTTATAAGAGATAATGTTATTATGAGTGTGACTGTACTTTTAAATGTATTTTTAATGTTTTGAGGTTGTGCTAACCAAACGCATGTTAAATTCAATTCTCTAGAGAGAAACATGATTACTTTCAACTTTTAATACTTGCGCTACTTCCAATGCATGTAAACAGCCGCAATAAACTAGATATCGCTCACGCACAATTGTTAGCACACCTTACATAATCTGGCCCTTTGGCAAAGAAGACAGCAAATTCCTCACATTTTGACTGTGGATGGTTGAGGCAAGTTGGATTGCACATTTTTTTAACCTGCGCTAAAAAGCTGGTCTGGTCTATATTTCTGTTTTGTGATTTCTTGAGAGAGGAATTATGACTTTTTCTGTGTGATTGCTTTTTGGTAAACATTTGTGTGTGTTCTACCAATTTAACCACTAATCTCCACTGTCTGGGATTTCCCTGCATCTCCTTTCAAGAGCACGCCCCTCTCTTTTTCATCTGTCAAATCAAGGAGCCTTATAAAAAGTGGTAAGGAATGGAGTGCACATAAGGGAAATGGAGTCCAGGGAATTCTTCACATTTATATGGTAGTGTTCTACCAGAGAGTTTACGCAATCTGTGGATGTAGTGGGCTTATACTTGGCCATTCCACACGAGTTGCGTTTAGCAGCAGTGAGATATTACCTTGTCCACTTAAGCAACTATTAAAGTATTGTATTATTCTTTGATTTGATGTGTCATTTCGTCTCCAAAGGCATTGGATTACCCCCTCATATGTCAGCCTCTTCATGGGGTTGGTGGCAGCTTAATCACATTTTTGGAGATTGCAACCTAAATAAAAAGCACATTTTTGCCTATAAGTTAAAAAGACAATCTTATTTTTAGGGTTCTATACTGAGGCTGAAATGTTTGTAGAATACCTCAACTGTAATGAATTTGGATAAGATTTACCCATGAGAAAATTGCTATCCCATATTTAGAAGTAGTGATCAAAGAGACTGCTTAAAGAATTATGTTAAACCTAATACTGCAAACTCATCTCTTCTAATACCCTTCTCCATGCCAAGTCTGAACCCTAAACATAGCTGTTTTCATATTGCACAAGGCCAATTCATGCACCTGAAACATATTCTGTTCATCTTAGGCTTATTAAAGAAACTGATGATCTGTAACTGTGATTGCTACAGAGGAAATTCCCCTAAATCTATTGTAGATAAAGCTTTTAATACTATGAAGGACATGGATAGAAACTCCTTTTTGTCAGACAAACCTAATGACGGACAACCTAAGGATAAGCTAGTCATTGTTACCACATTTAGTACACAATACTCAATTTAAAAACATCTACCTTTACATTTTAGGGATGAGGATTTATATGATATAGTTTCCAGAGGGTAGTGACTTTTTGGGTAGAGGTAATAAGACTATTGGGAACATTTTGGCCCCAAGTGTGTGTCTGACCCATGTATTGTACAGGAGATGAATAGTCACGCTAACTCTAAACACTCCGACCCTGCAGTGTGCTCAGTCCTTGCGCAGTGAGGGTCATACTCTTTCCAGTCAGCAGGTGCAATCCACACATGGGCATGTGTGCAAAAACACACACATAATATATATATATATATATATATATATATATATATATATATATATATATATATATATATATATATAATATAGTGTTACAATGTAACTATCGCTAATTTTGAGAAAAAAATGGTTTGGAAATAGCAAAGTGCTACTTGTACTTATTGCCCTATAACTTTTAAAAAAAAAAAGAACATGTAAACATTGGGTATTTCTAAACTCAGGATAACATTTAGAAACTATTTAGCATGGGTGTTGTTTGGTGGCTGTAGATGTGTAACAGATTTTGAGGGTCAAAGTTAGAAAAAGTGTGTTTTTTTCCATTTTTTCATCATATTTTATAAAAAAAATGCATAGTAAATTATAAGATATAATGAAAATAATGGTATCTTTAGAAATTCCGTTTAATGGCGAGGAAAATGGTATATAATATGTGTGGGTTCAGTAAATAAGTAAAATTACAGCTAAACACAAACACTGCAGAAATGTAAAAAATAGCCCTGGTCCTTAACCTTTTAACGCCGTTATGCCGTTCTATTCCGTCATATTTACACTGGGCTTTAAAGCCGTTATGACGGAATAGAACGTCATATCAAACGGCTGTCCTGAAGCCTTCTGCGCTTCAAGGACTTGATCGCGGTCTGGAGGGCGTTCCTAGGGTTGTAGGGACGCCCCCCCAGATGCGATCCAATAATTGAAATCTCGCGATCGTATGCACGATCGCGTAGTTTCAATTTGTCTACATCGGAACAGGTGTTCCGATGTAGACACTTTAACCCTTTCGTGACAGGGTTAAAGTAAGGAAATTGAAAAAATGGCCTGGTCCTTAAGGGTTAATGAATTCTGCAGTTTTAAAATTTTTCAACTGCCTTAATAGAATGCCTCACAACAGCACAAATATGCAAAACAGGTGTTGTCTCTAGCAACTAATTAAGGGCTTCATAGTAGCACCAGGTGTGCTTGAGCTAGAAACACATGAAATACCTAACTGGCTAGGGAATTGTTTAGTGTCAAGTTTGACTGCTTGTTAGAAATATGGCAAATTCAAAAGAATGATCCAAAAAGTTAAGAGAAAAGGTCATCCCCCTTCACAAAGAAGGAACAGGATACAAAAAGATAGCAAAGGCACTGAATGTTCCTAGAGATACCGCTGAAAGCATAGTTTGCAAGTTCAAAGTTAAAGGAACAGTGTTTACACTATCTGAATGGGGGAGAAAAAGGAAGCTATCAAAGGATCCAACCAGACTTCTGAGAAGGCAGGTTAAGAAATACCCTTTCTGTAACTGCAAAAGACCTGCAGCAAACCTTGGTGGCAACGGGCACTGAGGTTTCAGTTTGCACAGTAAGGCGCATACTAAATGTTGAAGGTTTCCATGTCGGATCTCCAAGATGTACAACGCTATTGACCCAAAAGCCACAGCAAAAGTCAGCCCCAACATGCTCAAAAATCATATAAATAAGCCACAGAAGTTTTGGGATTCTGTTCTGTGGACAATGAAACAAAACTGGAACTTTTCGGCCTAATGGATCAGCGGTATGTCTGGAGGAAGAAGAATGAAGCATACGCTGAAAAGAACACACAGCCTACAGTTAAGCATGGTGTTAAATTGGTGATACTCTGGGGCTGCTTTGCATCCTCTGGAACTGGAAACCTTCAGCGTCTGGAAGGCAAGATGGATTCATTGAAGTATCAGGAAATCCTAGGTGAAAACATGCCGTCTGTGAGGAAGATGAAGCTTTGGGCGCCATTGGACCTTAGAACAGGACAATGATCCGAAGCATACCTCAAATTCCACCAAGACTTTGTTGCAGAAAAAAGTCCTGGAAGATTCTACAGTGGCCACCACAGTCACCTGACTTTAACCCATAGAAAGTTTCTGGTCTGATTTGAAGAAGGCTGGAGGCCATTGCTCCATGAGGAATGGGTTAAGATTCCTCAGGAATACTGCCAAAAGCTGGTTGTCTGTCTGGCTATGCATCTTGTTTGCAGCACATATAACAGCAAAAGGTGCTTACTAAGAACTAAAGATGTTTGCCATGAAGAGGTTGAATAATTCATTAAAAGTTGCATTTTCAGTTAAATTTGGGGAAAACCACTTGAAGCATTCACTGTGTTGAGCTATTTCAATTGTTTTTGTTTGATTTGCTCATTGCAAACAGCTGAAAGTCTGTAAAATGTTGACAATAAAGCAATAATAAACTGATTTGCAATGGGGTGAATAATTTTGATTACAACTGTGTACATATATAAATTATACAGTCATTTGCAAACATATTGGCACCTCTGCATTTCTGTCAGATCATGCACCACTTTTGCCTAGAAAATTATTGCAATTACAAATGTTTAGGCATTCTCATGTCTTTTGTTTGTATTGGTATGACACAAAAAAGTGGAGAAAAAAAGCCAAATCTGACACATTACAAGCAAAACTCAAAAAATGGACTGGACAAAATTATTGGCACCCTCAATTTAATATTTTGTACCACACCTCCTTGGAAAAAATAACTGAAATCAATTGCTTCCTGTAACCATCAATGAGTTTCTTACACCTCTCTACTGGAATTTTGGACCACTCTTCTTTCGCCAACTGCTCCAGGTCTCTCCGATTGGAAGGGTTCCTTTTCCTAACTGCTGTTTTGAGATCTATCCACAGGTGCTCTATGGGATTGAGATCTGGACTTATTGCTGGCCAGTTCAGTACTCTCCAGCGCTTTGTCTTAAACTATTTCTGGGTGCTTTTTGACATGTGCTTTGGGCATTGTCCTGCTGTAAGACCATGACCTCTGACGTAGACCCAACTTTCTGACCACTGGGCCCTACATTGCACTACAGAATACTTTGGTAGTCTTCAGATTTTTACAATGCCATGCACACAGTCAAGACATCAGTGCCTGAAGCAGCAAAGCAACCTTAAAACATCAGTGAACATCCATCATGTTTGACTGTAATCTTTTCTTTAAAAGCCTCATTGCTTTTCTGAAAATGATGGGCTTTACCAAAAAGGTATAACTTTTGTTTCATCTGTCCACAACACATTCTCCCTAAAGGATTTTAGCTTCCTCGGGTAAGTTTTGGCAAACTCCAATCTGGCTTTTTTATGTTTCTGTGCAAGCAGTGGGGTCCTCCTGGGTCTCCTACCATAGCGTCCCTTTTCATTCAGATGGTTATGTATAGTGCAAGCTGACACATTTGTACCCTGTGCCTGAAGGTCAGTTTGAATTTGTCTTGATCAAGGTTCTTTATCCACCATTCGAACAATCCTTTGTTGCAATCTTTGATCAATTTTTCTTTTTCGTCCACGTCAGGGGAGATTAGCTATAGTGCCATGGGCTGTAAACTTCTTGACAATGTTGCACACAGTGGACACAGGAACATTAAGATCTCTGGAGATGGACTTGTAACCTTGAGATTGTCCATGCTTTTCCACAATTTTTGTTCTCAAATCCTCAGACAATTCTTTGCTGCTTTTTTTCTTCTCCATGACTCAGTGTGGCACGCAGACACACACAACAGAAAGGTTGAGTACATTTTTCACCATTTTAACTGGTTGTCGGTTGTGATTTCAATATTAATTACAAATTACAGGAGCATCACAAACTTGGAATGCAATTATTTCTTACATTTTAGAGAAGGAACCAATAATTTGGTCCCTGTCTATTTTTGGGGTTTTGCATGGAATGTATCAGATTTGGCTTTTTTTTTTTCTTCACTTTTTTGTGCCATAACAATACAAACAAAAGAAATAAACATGAGAATGCCTAAAACATTTGTAATTGCAACAATTTCTGGGCGAAATTTTTGTGGAATTAAATAAAAGTTAGCCCGCTTCTTCCTCTTTTTTACAGACATATATACACATCTAAAAAAATTAATATATAAGTATTCATATTTTTATGTCGTGTATGTGCTTATTTCAGTATCGATCATGTTTGCACATATTACAGTATGTAATCGGGTATGCGCATATTAAAAAAAAACATGTTAAAGAACATTGGAATATCAAATATTCATAATTTCTTGCCGGAGTGTGCGCTAATGAGAATATGTCATGGTATTTGCGCGAGAGAGTGGGTGCTTTTTTCCCACTGTTTTTCTCCATTGACTTCTATGGGGGAATATGTGAACTCACACACAATATTGTAAGTTCAGATTTTTGCCACTACCGCTTGCGCCAAAATAAGTTTTTTTAACTTGTAATACCAGCACAACCGGAATAGCGTAAAAAGCTTAACTCTAGCAGTGTTTTCGCGATCGTGAATAAAAAATATACTGCGCCACATATATTCTAGCCCAGTATATTGTATTGCACCATGTGGGAGTTCTGTGTTCATATCCATGAACATCTTAATGGTATTGATTAAAACCATAAAACTATTCTAGTATTAGCCTCCCGTCTTCTTTGGGGTTTATTAAATAACATGTGGTGGTGTATTATATAACATGTGAAGCACCCTCCTCATGGGGGCGATGAAGAGGCACCTTAGCTAAAAGAGAAGCCTTTTTGGTATTTACCTAATGGTCTAGAGTTCCTTTAGGTTTCAATATTGAGTCTGATATATGTTTTTTTGTAGGTGAAAGGGTGATGGTTTTTGGGGTTTGTTTGTTTTTTTCTTCCCCTCGTGTTTTCCCCTCTTACTTTTCTCCACATTCTTCTTTTTTTCCTTTTCCCTCCTCTTTCCTTTCCTTTTTTATTCTCTTAAATTAAATGATCATTCTTGTTCTCTAATTCTAAATCTGTGTGACTAGTCAGTTGCTTATTATGATTATTGTTTTGTATTATGATCTTTGCTACATGATGACAGTTAAATCACTGTTTAAGTGTATCATGTTTTATAGATTTCCACATTTTACCTTAAAATTGAAGGTGGGGAGAGGGAGACTCAGGTCTAGGATTGTCAATCTGATAGCCGTAATGTGTACTGACCCTTTGACTTTTTTAAACATTTTGCTGATCTGATTTTGGATAATACCAATTTGAGAAATGTATTTTTTGCCTCTGGTTTGTGCGATATATAATACAGTTACCATTCGTATAGCTACTCATAGAGAGATATTTAGTGACCCATATTAAAGGGACAGTAAAGTTAAGATTAAACTTTTATAATTCAGATAGAACATGCAATTTTAAAACAACTTTCAAATTCACTTTAATCTTATGTGCTCAATTCTCTTGGTATGCTTTGTTGAGGACACACCCTAGGTAGGTTCAGGAGTAGCAGTTTACTACTGGGAGCTAGCTACTGATTGGTAGCTGCACAAATATGCTTCTTGTCATTGGCTCACATGATGTGATCAGCTAGCTCCTGGTAGAGAAATGCAGCTCCTTCAACAAAGGATACCAAGAGAATTAAACCAATTTAATATTAGAAGTAAATTCGTTGTTTAGTTGTTTTAATTGTAATGCTCTTTTGAATAAGGAAAGAACAAAAATATTGGTTTTATGCCCCTTTTAAGTATTAATGGGTACAGTATGATACAGTCACTAAAAATGGAGCCATCACAAAGAAAAAGTAGTGTTAATTATTTGTATGTGGTGGCTTTATTTTAGTACATATGTTCTAGGCCTAGGTACTGAGAAACTACAGTTACTGGGCTTGGGGACCCTATGGACCTCGTCACTTAGAGTCTCAAGTTCAACTGGTGTAAACTGCAGAGCCATGACTCTAAAAAGAAGCAAAAGAGCCTATACATTATCATTCAATTATGTCTGTGGAAAAACTTTGTAAAAATTAAATAAATAATGTAAGATCTCTCCAGCTTCACCATTTCCTTTGTTGATTCACTAAAGCATGGAGAAAATATGAGCTTTAGTAGCTGCTTGAGAAACAGTAGCGGGTGGTGAACCTAGACAGGAAGAAGAGACCTCTTAGTATGTTTAGCAGGGATACTTTTCAGACTTTGACAATGAGAGGTAATAGGGGGCTTCTATCTCACATTCCTCCTGGCATGCTGGCTTTAGAGTGCAGGCGTTTTTGCTTTGTCTCTGATAAATTCTAGAATCAGTCATTTGGGCTTAGCTGTCTCAGAGTTCTTTCACTAGGTTTTTGTGTATCCTGGTATAGCCTGTCTCATCCATTTATTGTAAAGGATTGATGGCTATTACTTTATATTCCACCTTGTACTGCTGCCTTTAGAGAGGTGACTTTTCTTCTCTGCCCTCAGTGAACTCCAAGATCACTCATTTAGTTTATCTAACTTGCGGCCAGATTCCGAGGGGAGCAGTATTTAGTGCTTTTGCTAGAGTGCTAATTGCGCTAGAAGTTAACTTTTTGTGCACGTCGTGTTGCGATGGTATTACAAGTTGAAGTAAAAATGTATCTCGCTCGCGATATCCTAAATTTGGCTTTTTTTTTAAATCGGGGTTGCACTGGTATTATGAGTTGAAAGTAAACAATGTTATCGCACTCGTGCTAACTTGACACAAAAAGCCGAACTTAGAATATCACGTGCGTGATAACCTGTTCCCCTTATAGAAGTCAACAAAGAAAAAAAAGTGGAAAAAACAACCACTCGTGCAGAAACCCAATCACATATTCTCATGTGCGCTAACTCTACATCAAAATAGGAACTATTTCACATTCCAATGTTCAGCACATAGCAGGATATGTTTTATTTATTATAGATATATCTGCTTTTTTTGTTACAATATATACTGTATCTATACCTATACTATATATATATATATATTTATATAATTAATATATAGGTATAGCCATATACAGATATATAGGTATATATATTTAGAAATACGTAGAATATATTCTATGTGCAGAACATTGAATGTAAAATATATATTCAGTAAAATACACAGTATAACATTTTATTATATATGAATATTGCATAAATATGATTTTTCATGTTTTTATCTACTTAACTGCAAAGGGCTCCAATGCACTTATCAAATATAATAAATAGCCAAGTATGTTTGTCAGATGCAGTCATGCGCAGTAGAGACTGCACGTGACAAACATACCTGGCCGTTCGGATCCTGACACTAAGCACTCAGCACAGAGCTGGAGCGGAGTGTCAGGGAGCGTGGCCGACAGGAGCGTCGTGATGGGGGCGTGGCCGGGCGCCGCGAAGGGACGTGGCCGGGAGCAGCGAGGGTCATGCCGGGCGCAGCAAGGGGCGTGACCGGGCGGGTTGTCACCGAAATGGTACGTGACCAAGGTGGGGTGCCATGATGGGGGCATGGCCAGAGAGGCAAAGGCTTTCAATTAAGACAGAGCCAGAGAGGGAGCAGGAGAGGGGGGGAGAGAAGGGACAAGATGGGGGGAGAGAGCCAAAGGGGGGGAGAGAGCCAAAGGGAGGGAGAGAGCCAAAGGGGGGCAAAGAGCCAAAGAGGGGGGAGAGAGCCCAAAGGGGAGGGGAGAGAGCCAAAGGGGGGGAGAGAGCAAAGGGGGAAGGGGAGGGGGAGGGAGAGAGCCAAAGGGGGGGGAGAAAGCCAAAGGGGGGGAGAGAGTCAAAGGGGGGGAGGGAGCCAAAAGGGGGGGGAGCCAAAGGGGGGGGAGGGAGCCAAAGGGGGGGGAGAGAGCCAAGGGGGGAGAGAGCCAAAGGGGGGGGAAGAGAGCCAAGGGCGGGGAGAGCCAAAGGGGGGGGGGGAGCCAAAGGGGGGGGGGGAGCCAAAGGGGGGGAGAGCCAAAGAGGGGGGAGAGAGAGAGACAAAGAGGAAAGAGAGCCAAAGAGGAGAGAGAACCAGAGAGGAGAGAGAGCAAAAGAGAGGGGAGAGAACCAAAGAGGGAGAGAAAGCCAAAGAGGGGGGAGAGAAAGCAAAAGAGAGGGGGAGAGAGCCAAAGAGGGGGGGGAGAGAGCCAAAGAGGGGGGGGAGAGAGCCAAAGAGGGGGGGAGAAAGCCAAAGGGGGGGGGGGGGGAGAGCCAAAGAGGGGGGAGAGAACAAAAGAGGGGGGGAGAGAGAGCAAAAGAAATGGGGGGGAGAGCCAAAGAGGGGGAGAGAGAGAGCAAAAGAGGGGAGAGAGAGAGTGCAAAAGAAAAGGGGGAGAGAGCACAAAAGAGAGGGGGGAGAGAAAGCAAAAGAGAGGGGGGAGAGAAAGCAAAAGAGAGGGAGGAAGAGAGAGCAAAAGAGAGGGGGGGACAGAGCAAGGGGTGGGACCGCTCTGTACTGCAAAAATGGGCCCGTGTACACAGGCTTTAGTACTAATATACTATATAATATATATATTATATATATATATATATATTTAATATATATATATATATATATAAACAAATGTATTTATGTGTTTATATATGTCTGTAAATGTGTACAGATGTATTTATGTGTTTTTATATGTCTATAAATGTGTGCATATGTATTTATGTGTTTATATGTGTATATATGTCTGTAAATACATATATACAAATATAAACACATAAATATATATATATGCATATTCATCTTTAGAGATGTATATGTATGTATCTTAACATTAAAGCCCTTTGCCTGTCATGGTGGGTTTCAACTGCATTACCCTCCCAACTCCAGGAAGTAATAACAGAAATGGGGATCTCCTAAATTTTTTCTTTCATGCTTAGTCTCTAAGTGAGGTCCTTTAATAACTTGTATACTACAGACATTTGTATTGAAATATGTGTTTAAAAACACTGCACACCAACACCACACATATACTATATATATATATAATATATATAATATATATAATATACTATTATATATATTATATTTATATATATATATATATATATATATAAATTCACTATGACAATAGAGAGAAAACACGAAGAGGACACAGTAGTGTTCCTCTCAAAGAGAGACAGGGATTTCAGCACTCCAACAAAGTAGCTATTTATAGGAAATATAGACAAAGTCTCAAGATAGATTAGATATATTGGGATCGGTGCCTCCCCACCCCAGCATAAACCGGTCGGCGGCCTGGTCCCCTAAATCAAACCACACATATATAATTAATTAAATTAATTTTTATTGTAAGTGCAAATAAATATAAAGTGTTTCAAAATATAAAAGACACATAGAAAAAGCTGGCAGCTCACAATAGTTGCTTGCGATGCAAAATTGTTAACCTTTTAATTTAGGTTATAAAGGTTTTATATTAAAGGTTAACAATTTGCATCGCCAAGCAACTATTGTGAGCTGGCCAGCTTTTTCTATGTGTCTTTTTATATTTTGAAAACACTTTATATTTATTTGCACTTACAATAAAAAATTAATTAATTAATTATATATGTGTGGTTGTGATTTAGGGGGACCCGGCCGCCGACCGGTTTACGCTGGGTTGGGGCGGAGCAACGATCCCAATATATCTACTATCTTGAGACTGTGTCTATATTCTCCTATAAATAGCTACTTTGTTGGAGTGCTGAAATCCCTGTCTCTCTTTGGACGAGGACACTACTGTGTCCTCTTCGTGTTTCTCTCTATTGTCATAGTGAATTTATGTGTGCAACAGGGGTCTGCACCCACGTATAAATTGTATAATACATATTATCTACTCCCCCAATAATTCAGTATATATATATATATAATATATATATATATATATATATATATATATATATATATAATATACAAAACACGGAAGGGGACTGTACTCTCATACCGGGACCGGGTACACAACCCTATGCTCAGCCCTGGGTGCTCACGGGGCACTCACAGGAAGCTATGCTGTCCCCAGAGTCACAGGCAGTTAACCCCAGACAGGTCTGGGTTGCAAGAACCATAGGGAAAATTACAAAACAAATTAATACAACACCACACCATTCCCTTGTTCCCAGTTTGTGCACCCTCCCTTGTTCCAGTTTGTTTGGATTTGAGAGCTTGCATTGTGTGGCTGTTTCAGGGTCCCAGGTATTGGAAAGGACCTTGACGTGGTACTTGAGCTTGTCCCATTTGGCCAGATGCGGTAACTAACCTTTCCATTTTTGCTTTTAAATCTTAGCTGAGAGCTTGTAAGTGAGTGCTGGACTTTCTCTGTGTGTTGTATTAATTTGCTTTGTAATCTTTCCCCTATGGTTCTTGCACCAGACCTGTCTGGGTTAATGCCTGTGACTCCTGGGGACAGCACAGCTTCCTGTGCATGCCCGTGAGCACCCAGGGCTAAGCATGTTGCTAGGGTCATGGGGACTTGTACCCGGGTCCGGTATGAGGGTGCAGTCCCCTTCCATGTTTTGTATATGTCTAGGGTGATTACATAATCCTGTGAACCCTTCCCTTGTTCCCAGTTTGTTTGGATTGAGAGCTTGCATTGTGTGGCTGTTTAGGGTCCAGGTATTGGAATGGACCTTGACGTGTGGTACCTGGGCTTGCTCCCATTTGGCCAGATGCGGTAACTAACCTTTCCAATTTTTGCTTTTAACTCTTAGCTGAGAGCATGTAATAAGGGAGTGCTAGACTTTCTCTGTGTGTTGTACTATATATATATATTATATATATATTATATATATACATATATATATATACACACACACAGATACATATATTTGTACCACACATATATATTATATATATCTTATATTATACACACAGAGATACATATGTACACCACACACACACAGATACATACATATATACAAACACACACACACATATATGTATTGCAATATACACAAATATATATATATATATATATATATATATATATTTATATATAATTATATATATCTATATATATATATATAAATATTAGCTGATGATATTTGAACCTGTACCTTATAGATAGATTTTTTTAATATGGAAGAGACGGGGCTGTTGCCCATATATATATATATATATATATATATACATATACTGTATATATATATGTCAGGTATATAGCAGGGTTATAATACAATGTATTTATTATTATTCTTTAAAACAAACCCCAATAAAAATGTATATATGAAACAATTGAAATGAATAATTATTCCTAAATTCTTGAGGATTAACTTAATATTTATAAACACATTGAATTATATTTATAGAAACCAGATTATGAATCAAATGATACATGCTTAAGCTGTTACAATATTCTATACAAAGATCATAAAAAAAATATACCTTTACAATGTACCCTTATTCACAATGAATCACATTAAACTATCACAATAAATACCAGAATATGGGACCGATTAACCTTTTAACAGTGCCTAGTTAAACAATATAACAAGATACCTTAACAGCCAATATCTACACTGTATGTCAATTTATCTAAGCTGAAATAAATCTTATTAAGCTACAATAAGGCAAATTCTAAAATATATATATACTGTATATATACATCATGAGGCAATTTGAGGAAAGCGCTCTTTGTCTTTGCAATATGTGAAAGGAACTCTGAATACAATCAGGACTCGCTTATCTACTGGAGTTGGTTGAATCATGAACACATTCCTGTGCCGTAGACTGCTATCTACCCTTTTACTCTCAACATAGATGCGGGTATAGCAGATCCCTATATATGTCTTCGGCTTTAATCTAACTGTTGCTGGGCCACAGTACCTTCCCAATGTGTTTTTCTGGACTAACAGGTGATCAGCTCTCTTCTATTGTTTATAACCCAACGGAGTATTGACGCTTCACTTTGGCCCTGTTGCCGCATGTTTTGTTTAAAATTGTTTAAATTTGTTTTGTTTTTTTTCTTTTTTAAGCTTGTTATAATATCCTTTTTACGATTTTTAGTACTATATTGGATTCTCTGTGGATGGGCAGTGTATGTCTGCTGACCAAATCACACATTAACGAATATTGTCCGTATGAGCGTTTCACTTGCAGTTTACTTAAATTTCACTATACATTATATACGTTTATATACTTCTCAATCTAAATGCCAGTGGATTGCAATTAATCGCATATACTTATAGCTTAACCTGGGATGACTGCGTAAATGTAAAATGTAGGCTCAGCGAGGCAGATGATTTGTCACATTTTGGGCAACTATACCCTACTAGTAATCCATTGGCACTCTGACTACACCTAGCACATAGTATGTAACCACTTCTTACCTATCATTTACCACCTCTACCTGATTGTTACGCTACCCTAGCATCTTTACTTGTTAGTGGCAAATTCCATTTTAAGTGTGTTGATCCCCACCAAAGCTATACCGGTTTGAGAAATTGCACTAAATGCACGATATCCAACTAGATCGATATTATAATGTTTATCGTTGCCCTTATGTTCTCTATCATGCTGTTTCTTATTCGTTTATGTCTTTTTTACAGACTCAAAATGTTAAGCAAGGTATTTCCCATGTACACATATAGCTGTGTGGCAGCTATGTTTTTATTGTCATTAATCTGTCTTCATTGCATGCATAAGGCCTATCTTTATTACTCATTGCTGATATAGCTGAATGGTTTATATCTAAGCCCAACTTGTGGCATTAAGTATGTTAACTGATACAATTAACTAGCGTTACCCTCTATTGTCCTGTACCCATTTTAGACCACCTTGTTAACAATATTGGGGGCATTCAAGAGTAGCAGTGAATTAGCCTACCACTATATAGATCAGCCTTTTTAAATTCTATGAATCCCATCTAGGCACCTACATACCACATCATTGCTCCATTTGCAGGGTTTCTGGTATTTATTCATTTGTTTGTTTCTATTAGGTTCTTGTTTATTTGGTTGTTTTCTGTTTGCTTTGTTTCTCAGGTTTATTGTTAAATTTTTATTAGTCTTAGTTCTCTTTTTTTTGTTTTGTTTTGTTACTATTAAAAGAAAAACAAGAGGCACAGGTTCAACATATAATGATGCCTGACTGGCTTCGATCTACCTCTAACTGTATAGATTTGTTGTATATAGTACCAGGTCATGTACTCAAGCTTCTGCAGCCCACATTACTAGCACAGATTCAACTTTAAATGGTACTCGACTAGTTTTGATACACCTTTCAAAGCATGGATCTATTTTATATAGTAACAATGTTTTGTATTCAAGCTTGTGCAGCCCATACATACTTGCCACCTTTGATAGTATACTGGTGTTAGATATGTGGCACTTATTCCAGATGTGAAATGTAATAGATTTGTACCCTATTCTGTATGTTCATACATATATTTGTTTTGTACCTGTGTTTCTTTACTAAAAATAATTAAAAAAAATAAATACAAACTTCTATAAAGCTTACTGTCTTGTTTAACCTAATAATGGGACTCACTGCTATCAATTGGGTTGTGACCCTTCCTGGTGTTCTAGAGAGACTCTCCCTACACTGTGCCGGCACTTACCCCTCATATTGATTGGGGGAAGAAGTGTAAGTAGATACCATATAGGGTCTGGGGTTTATTGCACCAATTTACTACTGTTATTGATCTGTATGTTTCTATATTTATCTGTATGCACCTATCGTATATTCTATTGCTTCTACGAACTGACGGGCTGTACAATAGCTCTTTATTATTCGATCTTGTTAGTTTGAGATATTATTATTCATATCTCAATTTTCCATTACTATTTGTAAAGTTATTGTTCAGGTGTTCCAATTGCTTAGGTGTTCTGAATATTGGGCTATTTCTGATACACACAGCATTTCTACCCAACGTTTGCATGTATGTGTGTTCCCCTTTTCTATTACTTGGGCTGCCATTTTACCTGCCCACGCTATGAATGACCAATGATATTTGTCTCTAATAGCCCAATATACATATTTTAGAGTCATTAGTAATATTATTACTTTCTGTTTATCAATTCTATTTATCAACAGGTGGCGCCTTTGAATTACCACCCTCTTTTTTAACATTTGGTTATTTATTGGGACATGGATTTATAGGGAACCCATTATCCCTTTAGGTTATATTTGGCAGCATTTAGTTTTTTAGTTCTCGGGGACTTCTCAGCGCCTTTGTCACATTTTCCTTGCATTTCCCATATACATACACACACAGGCACATATCCAACTATACACAAAATATATAAATATATATATATATATTATATATATATATATATATATATATATATATATATATATAATATATATTAGCTTACTGATATTTTAACCTGTACCTTATGTGACTTCTAATAAAAAGATTTTTTTAATATGGAAGAGATGGTGCTTTTGTTTCTATAAATTTGGAATGAAAGAGCTTCAGGACTCTGTAAGGTAACGATGCACCACTATAAACCATTTTTTGGAGGACTGAAGCAGGTGCTAGTGTAAGCAACCACTGACTGTTATATAACATATATTTATATTTGTATATATATACACACACCACACATATTTAAAAATGCTACTAATCCTTGTGTTTTCATTCCTCTAAATTTTTCACATTCTGTTTATTATGATCACTAGAGGAGCAACACCCTTGGCAATAAACATTTCCAGCCCAGCTGCCCAGTGATATTCTCAGCACATAGACTCATTGCCAAACTCAGTCAAAACATTGCACATTTCCACATCATCGCATACCAGGTGCAGTGAACAGATGGTGTGTTGTAGCTCAGAAATTAATAAAAAAGCATCAGAAAGTTAAAACAGCAGTGTAAAAATAACCCTAACAATTATTACAGTTTAATCAGTTTTAGTACCAGGTATATCCGTATGCAGTTTTATTTTTTCCCATTACCTTTCTCAGTGAAATACATTTAGGCACTGAATACTGTGTAAAATAATTTGACTTATAGTTGTATTTAATGTGTTTCTCAACCTGCAGATTTAGTTAACATTTATACCATGGTGGTAAAAACAAAGTGTTACCCCTTTAACGCTGAGTCATTTTCATGACCCGTGTACTAGAATTGTTTTTGGTTGTTTGCTGCCTATTTCAAACTCTTTTCTGTCAAGTGACTCACACAAATAGTAACATGTTTCTTCAGCAGACAAAGCTATTTTTTTTATTTTACTTTATTTAGTAGAAAACAACATAATATAAGAAAACGGCACATATAAGATGCAAAAAAAATAAAAAAAATAACCATAGATTTCCACTATCACCCTTAGGGAGACTTCCCCCCAGGGTAATAATACAAATACATACAGAAAGAGAAGCAGGTCTGTCAGGAAAGAACAACAGCTCAGTGACCTTGTTCTATGACCCCAGTTACCCACCTAGGAGTAGCTTCTTTTTGCCCAATTGTGCTTTTCACAGTGAACAACTTTCCTGAATCATATCAGTCTGATCCCGCCTAACAAAGTCAGTCCAGCCCCAAAATACAGGCAATTCTCCTCTGAACAAGGGACAAAGCAACCCCAGAGTGATTGTTTGAGCCTCCCTTGGGACTCGTCAGTGAGGTGCAGCCATAACCCTCTAAGCACATTGGACAAGGAGTCCACATCTGGTTTCCCCCCATCACTCTGAGGGAGACTTCCCCAGGGTTCATAATACAAATACAAACAGAAAGAGAAGCAGTCTGACAGGAACCAACAACAGCCTCAGCGGCTTGTTCTATGGCCTGGGTTAACCAACCTGGGAGTAGCTTTCTTTTTGCCCAATTGGGCTTTCAACTTTTTCTGTGAGTTACCCCACGCAAATTTGTCAGCAGTGTCCTCACATAAAGGTTTAGGGCTAAATAAAAGGTTGCACCAAACCAACGATAAACACATTAAAATAAAGTGTTTACACTTAAATATACATCATCTGCTAAAATTATTCATATAGATAGTTTAAAAAAAGTTATAAGGGTTAAGAGGTATTTGAATGGAAAGGGCTTGAATGTATTCTACACATACATATACATGTCGAAAATATGTGTATGTATGTATATATACATATGTAAATATGTGGTTACATGTTTATTTTTGTGATTATATGTGTAATATGTATATACAATATTACACACATATATATATATATACATTTGAGCCCTTTCTACTCAAAATACCTGAAAAAAAGAAAAATAAATCAATTGTAATATTTAATAATGTGTTTTACTGTGTATGTACTAAAATATTTTACATTCCAATGTAGAACCCAATACCCATTAGAAGTTCCAGTTGGTGTCTGGCAAACTGAAGATGATTAATGTTTGTTTTTGTATGAGAGTAGAGGCTTTTTTTCTTGAAACCCTTCCCATACAACTTGTGGTGATGTAGGTGACATCAGATTGTTGTTTTAGAGACTTTCGGTCCCCAGACCCCAATTGACTTTTGCAATTTTCCAGCTGTGATCCTAGGAGATATTTGGCACTTGAACATCTTCTCTTCACAGTGCGTTGTGACAATATAGACACCGGTTCCTCTTCCAGGTTCATTCATACATTTCCAGTTGACTGGAACTTCTTAATTTATTGCCCTGAGCGTGGAAAATTGGCGATTTTCAATGCTTTTGCTATTTTCTTATAGCCACTTCCCATTTTGTTAAATCTCAACAACCCTTTTGCCGCACATCACAGAATATATATATTCGTTGGTATCACCCCATTGTGATGAATGAATAAGGGAATTTGGTCTATGTGTTACCTAATATTTATACCCCCCTGTGAAACAGGAAGTCATGGGCTTGAACAATATCCTGTTCCTTAGTCACCAAGGTGTGCTAAAAAATGTTAAAAAGATCAATGGGAATATACTTCATATATATTTTTCTCATATGAATTCATATTGCCCATTAATTGTGCCATACATATATTTAACAGATTTTGGTTTTTTTGTGTTGTGTTACGATGTCTAGATATCCACAATAGATTTGTGTATTTTTTAACAAAAGATCAAAAGGTTAAACAATAAAGACATTTTTTTCACAGCCTTATTTGCTCTATATTAGTGGCACTATATATTTATATATAAGATATATATATATACTATCTATATATATATTTAATATATACTATATTTTGCATACAAGAGAGAAGCGCTCTACCAGGAACAGAACAACAGCTCAGTGGCTTGTTCTATGGCGATTTTACCAACCAGAAGCAGCCTCCTTTTTGGACAGTGTGCTTTTCACAGAAGAAACTTTCCTGAAGTATATCAGTCTGATCCCGCCAAGTAAGGTCAGTCCCAGCCCGAAATACCAGGCAATTCTCCTCTGAACAAGGAACATGAAACCCCCAGATGATCGTTTCGGCCTCCTTTGGGCCTCGTCAGTGAGGTGCAGCACATTCCTCTAAGCACACTGGGCAAGGAGTCCACGTACTGGTTTCCCCCATCACCCATAGGGAGACTTCCCCAGGGTCATAATAATTTGCATACAAAGAGAGAAGCGCTCTACCAGGAACGAACAACAGTCAGTGGCTTGTTCTATGGCGATTTACCACCCGGAAGCAGCCTCTTTTAGACCAGTGTGCTTTTCACAGAAGAAAAACTTTCCTGAAAAATATCAGTCTGATCCCGCCAAGTAAGGTCAGTCCAGCCCGAAATACCAGGCAATTCTCTCTGAACAAGGAACATGACAACCCCAGACAATCGTTTTCGGCCTCCTATGGGCCTCGTCAGTGAGGTGCAGCCACATTCCTCTAAGCACACCTGGCAAGGAGTCCCACGTCTGGTTTCCCCCACTCACCCATAGGGAGACTTCCCCAGGGTCATAATATTTTGCATACAAAGAGAGAAGCGCTCTACAGGAACGAACAAACAGCTCAGTGGCTTGTTCTATGGCGATTTACCACCCGGAAGCAGCCTCTTTTAGACCAGTGTGCTTTTCACAGAAGAAAAACTTTCCTGAAGTATATCAGTCTGATCCCGCCAAGTAAGGTCAGTACAGCCCGAAATACAGGCAATTCTCCTCTTAACAAGGAACATGACAACCCCAGACGATCATTTCGGCCTTCCTATGGGCCTCGTCAGTGAGGTGCAGCCCCCATTCTCCTCTAAGCACACTGGGGCAAGGAGTCCACGTCTGGTTTCCCCATCACCCATAGGGAGACTTCCCCAAGGGTCATAATAATTTGCATACAAAGAGAGAAAGCGCTCTACCAGGACAGAACAAACAGCTCAGTGGCTTGTTCTATGGCGATTTTACCACCCGGAAGCAGCCTCTTTTAGACCAGTGTGCTTTTCACAGAAGAAAACTTTCCTGAAGTTTATCCGTCTGATCCCACCAAGTAAGGTCAGTCAGCCCGAAATACCAGGGCAATCTCTCCTCTGAACAAGGAACATGACAACCCCAGACGATCGTTTTGGCTTCCTATGGTCCTCATCAGTGAGGTGCCAGCCCACATTCCTCTAAGCAACACTGGGCAAGGAGTCCACGTCTGGTTTCCCCATCACCCATAGGAGAGACTTCCCCAGGGTCATAATAATTTGCATACAAAGAGAGAAGCGCTCTACCAGGCAACGAACAACAGCTCAGTGGCTTGTTCTATGGCGATTTACCACCCGGAAGCAGCCTCTTTTAGACCAGTGTGCTTTTCACAGAAGAAAACTTTCCTGAAGGTATATCAGTCTGATCCCGCCAAGTAAGGTCAGTCCAACCCGCAATACCAGGCAATTCTCCTCAGAACAAAGAACATGACAACCCCAGACGATCGTTTCTGGCCCTCCTATGGGCCTCGTCAGTGAGGTGCAGCCACATTCCTCTAAGCACACTGGGCAAGGAGTCCCCGTCTGGTTTCCCCCCCATCACCCATAGGGAGACTTCCCAGGGTCATAATAATTTGCATACAAGAGAGAAGCGCTTCTACCAGGAACGAACAACAGCTCAGTGGCTTGTTCTATGGCGATTTACCACCGGAAGCAGCCTCTTTTAGACCAGTGTGCTTTTCACAGAAGAAAACTTTCCTGAAGTATATCAGTCTGATCCCGCCAAGTAAGGTCAGTCCAGCCCGAAATACCAGGCAATTCTCCCTCTGAAACAAGGAAACATGACAACCCCCAGACGATCGTTTCAGCCTCCTATGGGCCTCGACAGTGAGGGTGCAGCCACATTCCTCTAAGCACACTGGGCAAGGAGTCCACGTTCTGGTTTCCCCCATCACCCACTAGGGAGACTTCCCCAGGGTCATAATAATTTTGCATACAAAGAGAGAAGAAACTCTACCAGGAACGAACAACAGCTCAGTGGCTTGTTCTATGGCGATTTACCACCCGGAAGCAAGCCTCTTTTAGACCAGTGTGCTTTTCACAGAAGAAAACTTTCCTGAAGTATATCAGTCTGATCCCGCCAAGTAAGGTCAGTCCCAGGCCCGCAATACCAGGCAATTCTCCTCTGAACAAGGAACATGACAACCCCAGACGATCGTTATATATATATATATATTTTACAAAAATACATCATATATAAATTATTGATTTATAAATAAAATAAATTTCCTTCTATGGGAAGAACATTGGAATGTAAAATATTCATAATTAATGTAATGTTTAGCGCACTTGGTTAAACGTGGTCAGGTTAGCGCGCAAGTGTAGTTGTTAGTTGTTTTTTATTTTGCGCTCTACCATTGAAGTCTATGGTGAGAAGAAGTGTGGGTTGTGATATCCGAAGTTCTGAAGTTAACAGGCATCGGCTTTCGCTCTCATGCAAACATTTTGCATTTCAACTTGAAATATGCGTGCTAACCTACGCACGTTAAAAGTTTACTTCTTTTTTTAGCGAAAGCACTAATAGCATGCCACTTTTAAGGTGGCCTTGTGTCTATCAAGCTAGTCCACAGGGAATGTACTTACCAGCCAGTGGCAAGTTATGTTATGGTGGGTGTAAATAATACCATGAGTTAAAAAAGACTATGGCACGCATTTTTTCAGTAACACTCAAAAGTGTATTAATACTGTATGTCATGTTTAAGGATGCTATGCTAACTGTGAACTCCCTTTAAAATATTTAATTATCTGTTAAATTCTTCAAAAAAAGTATGAAATATGGTATGGTGCAATGTAAAGTGTTAATGGCATAACCATTATTTTATCAGATAATTCAATAGCGCCAATGTTTGTGCTAAACTTCCTTATGACCATTGATATTTTAAACAACTGCCATACTGGATTTACACAAGAAGAATACAGCTCTGTAAAGAGCCAAACGCCGTGGGCAGAGGCCATTTTTGGCATTCGTTGTTCAGAGCATACAACAAATGCACATGTCTAGTAAATACACAATTAAAAAGGACGTAACAGTCATGAGGACATTTTTTGCTGTGCTTCTAGTCATATGATTTTTTTTGACTGTTTCAGGGCATAGGTATATATGTTGCCACATTCTCTGTACATTCAACACTGTGCAGGTGGCATAATACACACAAGCGTCAGTTTCTCTGCTGATGAAGTGTGTAAATGTGGGTATTGAATTTAAAAAATCCCCAAATAAAGGAGGCATTACTTAAAAGTCACTGCTTATTTGTGTAACAACAGCACTGAACCACCCAATTGTTATATAAGGGTTCCACATGCCTCATTTCTACAGGGATTGTGCATGTGCAAATGGTATTTGTGCTTAATGCTTTGTAATAATCACAACCTTAAGGAATAGTTCATGAGTGGAGCACAAAATATTGCTTCTGTGAAAGCGATATTTGCGCTCAACTTAGTAATACTAGTGCACGCAAATGTGCGCTGGTATTACAAGTGAGGTTGCAATGCCAAACGCGACCTCCTATTCGCATTGCCCTCACGAGAGCGTGCTGACCTCTGGTTAATAGTCGGAACACTATTTGCTACCGCAAGCTCGCGATAGCAATAACAAGCCGACTGGTTACTTATCACACGCGCGCATAAATGGGACGAATTCGCCAGTTTAAAAATTGTGTTTCACATTGTAATCTAGCCCTAAATTGGAGATGCCACTGTTGTTTTTGTCCTTGTAGTGATAATTTTATTGTGGGCTCATCTAAAGGACTGGGGCACTTTTGAATAAGCTGCTCTCTAATCAAGGACTTATTGGACTGGTAACTGCCTGTGTCTTTTTAAAAATAAAACGTGTTATCTTAAATTTTTGTGTGAACTGATTTTAAATATACTCACTTTTGCTTGTGAAATGCATTCATCCACATGGTTCATTTTAACTGTTATGCCCCTTCAACATTTTATATAACCTAAACCTGAAAATGGCAGCTTTGTGAATTAAAACAGGATATAAAATAATAAGCCTTATTATAAGTAAGCAAGTGGGCTAGTAGCTTTTAACCCCTGACTAGTAAACCATAGTGATATTTTTCCATCCTGTGTATATATATATATATATATATATATATATATATATATATATATATATATATTATATATATATATATATACATATTAACATAGTAGATAAGGTTTAAAAAAAAGACCTTAGTCCATTGAGTTCAACCTATACAAATCTTAATATATTAACAATAAAATCTCCAGTTGAACTTAAATTAATCCTAGTAAAAAGTCGACCAATTTTACACAAGTAATTAAATTCCTGAATTCTGTTTCTAGCCAGAAATGTATCTAAACCATTTTTTAAATGTATCTAAGGTATTGGCATTTAATTCCTCCTTAGGTAATGAGTTCTATAATTAGATTGCTCTAATAGTGAAATTGTGACCAATTGTTACAACAATTTTCTTGCAATAAACAGAGCTTCCTCCATCTTTATATATTTATATAAAGTAATCATGATGTCTTTTTTTCTAGAGCTAACAGACCCAGTTTGGCTAGTCTCTACTCATAGCTTAAATTTACCCTTTATTAGTTGTGTGGTCTTCTCTGAACTGAAGTCTGCACTGTTCTTTTTTTGAGATTGGTTCCCAGAAACAGCACTGCATACTCAAGGTGAGGTCTTACCAGGGATTTATATAGTGACAGAATTATGCTTTTCCTCCCTTGCACCAATACCTCTTTTAATACATGCTAGTATCTTATTAGCCATAGAAGCACACTGCCCCTGCATTGTGTACCCATCTTTATTCTTGTTATCTATTACAACTCCCAAATCCTTTTCCTTCTCTGTTATGCTAAGTCTAGTCCCCATTTAAATAATTGGTTGCCAAAGAAAACTACATAAAGTCGTCATTTCGGTGGTACCTCACTCCAATTATTACGGCTCATTACTCTGAGAAGGGAAGCAGAAACTGTTATAGGGGGTGCTCAGTGGTAGGGACATATATACACATGTGGTGGGAGTGCCCCTCAGGTGCAACAGATATGGGGTAGATCTATCTAAGATGCTGAGTACACGTACTGAGCGACAATATTGCCCTGGGGCATCCCAGGCACTCCTGAAAGAACATTATACCTAGATTCAATACAGCTACTAACACATTCATTCACTTGTTATGTACAGCTACTAGAATCACTATTGCTAAGTAACTGGAAGACAGGGGTACCCTCCTGGGGGGAGGTGAAAGAGAGGATCCAAATGGTATATAAGATGTCAGAAACTGTAGCTTCCATACAGGGGAATAAGGAACAGTTTTTAAAGGTCTGGTACTAATGGATGTTAAATATAATGGAGTGAGAGTGCGGCCTGGAGGGGGTCTTCCCCCCCCCCCAAAAAAAATGATATGGGATTAGGTGACGTTAAAACTAATGAGACCTCTTGAGACAAAAAACCAGACACAAGACACAATTAGACAATGGGAGATAACTTTGGGTGAATAGGAGTCTCTCCTCTCGGAAACAGGTTACCAAGATAATAACGAAACAGGCAAGTTGAATGTTAAAATTGTTTATTTGTGGTAAGGTTAGTTCATTTGTTGGTGTTAACTCTTTTTATTTTTTTCAAGTTCAGTAATACAAAATTAATAAGATGAGCAGAAATTCAGAAATGCATAACTTTTGGACATTCTTTAAATACATTTACAGCTCTGCTTCAGAACCTACCGACCCAATGGTTATACAGCTTCGTTGAGGAGTGAAGGCTTACTCGACAAATTCATAGACTTTGGGGTGGGGGGGCCAATTTATACACTGTTGTCGGATACATTCTGTATTTGAAGTCTTATTTTCAATAAAAAATATTTCAACTAAATAATTGGTTGCAGTGTAGCGTCTGCGGCATCACCTGACCGCCAGAGTTCAAGATTCAAAACAGAAGCAAATTTGCAGATGATTTGCAGATAAAAACGCAGATTTATTCAAAAAATGTGCAGCATAAAAACGTAGAAAGCCAAAATCTTATGGGTATATGAGAAGAAGCTTCAAGAAAAGCAGGAAGCAGACATGTTTCGTGCAGGTCCACCGCATTTGTTCACAGCCTAACTCAGCTTTCCCTGTAAGCACTATTTAAAGCAATATGCAAAGTTACAATTAAAAACACTTGTGTTGATTAACTTTCTCATGTCCTCTCTGAGATATAACATAAAAACATAATAGAAAGACACCAATTATTTGTATAGATCTGTGGCGACTACAAAGACATTTTTTTTTTCTTTCAATGTTTTAACTGTTTAATTGCTGGATTACAAAATAATACACTACATTATTATTTGTTAGTTCCTTCCAAAAAGCAGGGGTTAACCCACCTAACAGGATATGAATTAGCAAACTTCTGATGATTAAAGAGCTTAATGGTACATGGAAGATCCAAATCATAGATTTTGCTATGCTGACATTTCTGTATAAATTTCTTTACAGAAACTTTTGAAAATGTAAACACCAGAGAGGCCTATTTCCTTGTAAGTGTTGATGCTTATTGTTTTATGATGAAATAAAAAGTTTTTTGATTGTACAGATTGTTTTCTACTATAAAGAAACTCAAGAGACAGCATAATGATTATCCCACGCCCGATGCTAAGAAATGAAATAAAATCCCTGAACTTGTAAAAAAAATTCATATAAATCATAGAGTTATAGAGCAGATTTTGTGATTACCCATTTACCTACAATCTAAAAATTCCACTAGTGTGAGACTAAGTTTTTACTAAATAACAATATTCAGTTATGAACTTAGATTTTTTTTGATCAATTTTCCTTTCCATTTAGATCACTGGTTTTCAAACCTGTCCTCATGTCTCCCCAAAAGTCCAGACTTTCCAGATTACCTTGGGTGAGAGCAGATAAAATAACCATGTTTACTAATCAGCTGATTATTTCAACCTGTGCTCTAGTTTGGATATCTTAAAAATCTGGCCTGTCCCGAAGGCCATAGGACAGGCCCGACAACCATTTAGATCCACCAAAATTCCTGTAGACATTGTATAGCAACATGGGTAAATTAATTTATTTATTTATTTTGCTTTTTTTATTTTATATTCCAAATCCATTAGTAGCACCTCCATTCAAATTAGTATAGCCGCTCAAATGAATCAACATGTTGTTAAAGGGACAGTCTACACTAAACTTGTTATTATTTAAATAGACAGACAATGCCCTTACCACCCATTCCCCAGCCCCGCACAACCAACATTGATACACCAATATACTTTATAACATTTAAATCTCTAAATTTCTGCCTGTTTCAAAGGCTCTATAGACAGTCTCTTATCACATGCTTTTTTATTATCTTTTTACAACAGGGGAATGCTAGTTCATGTGGGCCATATAGATAACATTTTGTTCCCGTCCGAGGAGTTATTTAATAGTCAGCACAGTAATGCAAGTCAATAGATTATAAATAGTCACAGTCATGTGATCAGGGGGCTGTCAGAAGATGCTTAGATACAAGGTAATCACAGAGGTAAAAATTATATTAATATAGCTGTGCCGGCTATGCAAAACCCGGAAACGGGTAATAAAGGGACCATCCGTCTCCTAAAACAACACAAATTATATTGTAGACTGTCCCTTTAAGGCTATAATTATAAGAAACAGGCTTTTCAAGCGGCATTTTACAGATTGTCACAGAAACAAAATTTGCATAATTCATGCAAAAATAAAACATGACAGTCAATTGATTCAGTATTGATGATAATTGACTGATGTCGTTTTTCACATATTTTCTATCAATCTATGATATGTGCTTTTTAAAATTTCATATAGTTAAGATGTTTAAAAATTCCAAACATCATTTGTGATCATAAATTAATACTCTGATTTTTTTTTAAATTTATTAACAAGTTTTAGAGGGTTTTTTTTTTTAAAGTTCTTTTATTGAGGTTTAGAGAAAAAGGCATACAAATTTCAAAAAAACAAAATAAGTAAAAATTACAATACAGTGTTGAGTGGTAGTATACAATATACATTACATGCCTTACAATTTTTAAGCCTTACAAACTGTGTGAGAGGCCACTGTCGGACCTCAACATAGGTCTAATAACACAAAAAAGGCTTCCCGAAATATAGGAGATCACTTATGGATCTTGTTGAAGAAACCTCAGTTTTATAATGGAGTGTATGTTTATAACTTCAACCAGGAGTAATCAATAATAATGCAAACAGAATACCAACCTAAAATAACAATAGTCTAGGCATACATGAAATGTATGAAATGGTATTAGTAGTCATGGGATCACACCATATGTATTGTGGATATGGAAGAGTGATAGCATTCTTTAAGTCAAGGTATCTGGTAAGTAAACCATGTAAGAAAAAGACTACAAGAAAAACATGGATATGCAGCGGAGTGCCGAAGGGAGAGGGAGAAGAAAGAAGAAAAAAAAAAAAAGGGGGGAAGGGGAAAGGAAGACAGTGGAAGATACAGAAACTTCCTATATGCTTAACAGGGCCCTCTTATACCCTAAGTCCTGGGCCTATTTAGTTTGTCTCCAGATTTCCCAAGTCTGGACGTGTAAGGTGATCTTGTTATTAATGGTAAAGATAGGGCTCTCCATACCCTCCAAATAATCCATAATCTTAGCTATATCATTCCAGGAGGGAGGCCTAGTCTGTTTCCATAGTCGAGCAATAGAGAGCTTAATAGCCATCAGTAGGTAAATAGTAAACAACCCTCTAGGGTTGAGGGGAGTCTCGATTGACAAATGAAAAAGTATGGTTTGTGGCTTGGTCCATATAGTGGGATCAAGGACAGGACACTTATGGGAGAGCATTGTCCAGAAAGGCTGCAGTATGGGGCATTCCCACCACACATGTGACGGTGAGCCTACTTCCCCACATTCCCTCCAACATAATGGAGAATTTAGGGGAGATATTTTGAAAAGCCTTAAGGGAGTTAGATGCCACTGGGTGTAAATTTTAAGGTGTAGCTCTAATAAGGTAATACAGTGAATAGCCTGTTTCGTGAGTAGTGTGGCCTTGGTCCATTCCTCTTGTGAAGCATGGAAGCATAAGGCCCTTTCCCACGATACAATATATGGCGATTTATAAAAAATCGGGGGGTTAAGCAAATCTTGATAGGAGATGGATAGTGATCTGGGAATTCTCCGAGCCGTAGCCCAATGCTGTTCCCAATTAGTAAGAGCCCGTAAAGGAAATGTTGTAAACCCCTAAGAATGGAGTAGGCTTTTCAGCCTCCAGAACTCAAATTGAAGCAATTGGGTAGGATGGTATGTGGAGTTAAAGGTGGCCGGTGACATTAGTCGTCCCCCTGGGAAAAGATCCTTAATAGTGGAAACGCCATGCGAGTGCCATAGTGAAGGATGTGAGTCCCTAAGTGCTCGAAGAAGACCTGACAGCGTATGAACCGGCGAGGGATGCGGAGCAATCTGTGGTAGGGATCGAATTTTATCCCAAAAGCGTAACGCTGACAGGAATATAAAGTTCTGGATATGGGCTGAAAGAGTAAGCGAGTCAGGAAGAGTCGCCTGTTCTATTTTCCACCACTTGCATTCCGAAGTATCCATGTTCCATGGAAGAATGTGGGCTAACCTTGAGGCCTCGTGGACTGGTAACACGCCAAGTTAGGGGCGCCCCGCCCCCGCTCAGCATTGGAAGTTGTAAATTTTTTGTAGCCACCCGTGGGTGATTAAATTTCCAAATAAATTTATTACAGAGCAGTTGGAATTTCCCTATAAGAGATTTGGGTATAGGTATTGGTAGAGTTCTAAACAAATAGGTCAACTTTGTCAAGAGAGTCATTTTAAAGGCTGCAACTCGGCCTAACCATGAGATACAAGGAACATTCCAGCGCTCTACCGAGTTTTGAAAGGAGTGCAGAAGAGGATAAAAGTTGGATTCAACTATAGTAGTGACATTCCAGGATAGGAATACTCCTAGATGTTTAATCCTTTGCTGTGACCAGTTAAACGGATATCGTCATTTAAGAGAAGCATACTCAGCCTGAGAGATATTGATTGTGAAGGCATCAGTCTTGTTGACATTTAACTTATAGTAAGAAACTGTTCCAAAGGTGTGTATGAGGTCCATAAGGGCAGGAAGGGAATGGGTAGGATCCCCCCCAAAAATGGTAAGATCATCGGCAAGCAGAGCTGTTTTTTGGGGGATTCCCGCTATTGTCACCCCTTCAATCGCTGGGCTAGATCTAATTGCCGCAGCAAGGGGTTCCATAACTAAGGCAAAAATTAAAGGGGCTAGGGGACATCCCTGTCTTGTCCCGTTGGTAATTGGGAAAGATTGAGATATGAAACCTAGACCTCTAACTGACGCTGACGGGGAAGCATACAACGCTTTAATAGACGTAAGATAATGAGAGGGAAATCCAAATTTTTTAAGAACTTCAAATAAGTAAAGCCAGTTGACCCTATCAAATGCTTTCTCAGCATCGAGGGCCAACGTGACACAGGGTATATGTTCTCGCTTGGCTTCAAAAAAGATGTTCAGAATGCGCCTAGTATTGTCAGGGCCTTCCCTACCCGGCGTAAAACCCACTTGGTCCCAATCTATTAAAGATGGAAGAATATGGTTTAACCTAGTGGCTAAAATTTTGGCGAACAGCTTTACATCAAGATTGATTAGAGTGATAGGCCTAAAATTGGCACACGTGTTAGGATCTTTTCCGGGTTTTGGTATCGTTACTATAGTTGCTCCTAGGAACTCGGGGGGAAAACTTCCTGACTGTCTGGCAAGGGAAAACACTCTTGTAAGTAAGGGAATGATTAAGGGGCCAAAACTTTTGTAAAAGATAGCAGTATAGCCGTCTGGGCCTGGGGCTTTATGTGATTTTAAAGATTTAATTGCTTGGGAAAGTTCTAAAGAAGTTATGGGCGCATCTAGAAAACCCTTCTGATCATCATTCAAGGTCGGAAGGGAAAGTGGATCTAAGAAATTTTTAACTGCCGAGGAGGTAGGGGCAGGGGAGTCTTGGGAACTCTCAAGATTATATAAGTTCTGATAATAATTAGCAAACGCTTTACCTATGTCAGTCAGAAGCCGAATCACTCCATCAGCGGTTTTAAGGTAGGGTATACGGGCATCTGCTGTTCGCTGCCTTAATTTATTGGCTAAAAGACGGTCCGCCTTATTCCCCTTAGAATAGTACATTTGTTTGGTTCTCTGTACATGCCATTGCAGCCTAACATTCTCTAAGTTAGCAATCTTAGATTTGATAGATTCAATTTGGGCTAGAATAGTAGGGTCAAGAGTAGATTTATGTTGGGAGACAAGATTGCGAAGTTGAACATGCAATTGTGCGAAAGTCTCTCCCCGATTTTTCTTATGTTGAGATTGAAGTTTAAAGAATATGCCTCGAATGTAGGCCTTAAGCGCTCCCCAAAGGCAGCAGTCATTAACCATATTATTGTAATTGACGTCAAGGAAGCGCTGAATCTCGTCGCGTATCATATTGACATTGCTTAAATCAGCAAAGAGAAATTCCGGCAGTTTCCAAGGAGGTCTAGAAGCGAAAACAATGGGGGAGTCCATTGTGATGTGTAAGGGGGAGTGGTCCGACCATACACAACATGGCATATGCGCTGATCCAATGAAATCGAGGCAGATGCGGTTCACAAAACATAAAATCGATCCGCGAGTAGGAGTTATGAACAATAGAATAGTACGAATAGTCCCCCTTGTATCGGATGCAAAGAGCGCCAGATGTCAAATAGACCATATTGTGCAATTAAAGTGTTAAACTGCCTGGAAACTAAGGTCAGAGAAGGGTCACCCACTCTATATTTTGAGGATCGTCTATCTAAGAGGTTATCAGAGACCATATTGAAGTCCTCCGGCTAAGAGTAGAGTACCTAGCTTCTGTTCTTTAAGAAACAAAGAAACTTTCTAAGAGACTTAACCTGGCCGTAATAGGACGCAAGAATATATGGGAACTCCCTCAAGTTTGCAGTTCAAAACAAGAAAGCGCCCTTGCTGGTCAGTATAGATATCTAATTTCCTCATAAAGTAAGTTTTTATGAATTAAAATAGCGACCCCCCCCCCGGGATTTACCAGAAAAGGACGCAGTCTCAACGCTGGGTATAGCTTGGATTTAAGGAGATAGAGAGCCATCTATCCATGTGGGTCTCTTGGAGAATTACTATTTGGGATTTAGCATGTGTGAGATATCTTAGAAGTCTGCTTACGCTTATTGGGTGAATTGAGGCCCCTAACATTGTGTGACGTACTGGTTCAAAGTCATGTTGTAGATGTATATGTGGACGCGAGAAGGGGGTGTTGAAGGTCAAGAATGACAAGGAGACATACATACAGTAAAGAAGGAAAAAAATTTTAAGAGAGAGGGGAAGAAGAAGTGGGTGAGGGGTTCGGACCTCCGCAGCAAATAGAAAGAGAATAGGTGATGTTGTTGAAGTATTAAGAAGAAGGCAAGGTGCGGTATAGACAAGACAAACCGCTTTGGTAGTCCCCTCCAAAAGAGGGGTCCCTTAGTTAAAAAGGGGGGGAGGTGGGATAGTTTATGAGAGAAAAGATCTAAGTAAAGACATTTAAGTGCTATCAAATATGCGTTGCCGGGGAGGGTAGTCGCAACTAAGAAGGGTTTAAAACAATAGTTGGGGGGATTGGTTATTATAAGGGTAAGTAAGTAAAGGCGAGTGGTCCACAGGGGATCGGCCCACCAGTGATCCATATGTAGCATGGTCTAAGAACCACTTAGATAAATAGGACAGTGATCCTACTAGAGGACTGGGAGAGGGTAAGCTTAAGGTGTGAGCGTGTGACTCTAAAAAATTCAAGTTTAACGATTTTGAATAAACTTATGTAGACAGGAGAAACAGAATTGTAGAGTGAGAGTGTACCTAAGACTGAGCTAGGGTTCAGATAGATAGGGACTGTATAGTTGTCACCTAATCTTTGGCTACAAATACGTAGGGGGACAGATAGTGAAAGGCTTCAGGTATTCGTGAAGAAGGTCAGCCCAAGGGAACATATGTGTAAGATGAAAGCATTATTTATCCAACTCGTAAATCGAAGGTGTGATCTAGTGTTGTAAGTACAGTAAGGTAATCTAATGCCTATAGGAGATGATGTGGGTGCAACAGAATAAGAAGTTCCTGAAGATAGTGACACATTTAAACATTGTTAACATTTCAGCATACAACTTGGTAAACAGTTCCCAGTTATCTATCCCTAAGATGACCATACCCCAACTAGCATAATTGAGGTCCTTTTTCAAGGGGTGGTAATTACATATTCAGACATTTCAAATAAGACAGTAAGTCAATCAAGCAGACAACATAAAGAGAATGTTATAAAAAATAAACAGGGTTAGCCCACCCCAAGGTATCAGAGTACAAAGCGATGTGTAGATGTACCTTGGTACTTTTTTTTTCTTTTCTTTTTTTTTTTGGGGGGGGGGGGGTTGTGTATGTGATAGTAAGTGGACCGTGTGGTTTTAGAGGACCAATAGGTTTTTTAACTAGTGCCTTAACTGAGCAAGGCCCAAGCAAATAAGATTTCCTTTCCTCACAAATCTGGTCTAAGTATGGGGGCTTAAACTTACTGAAAGATCCATGATGAGTGTGTGAGAGCTAACCCTCTGGGGTACTGTCGGGGAGAAAAATGAACTTAGGCATTGGTTATATAGTATAGGGATCAGGCAAGTTTCTAAACTAACTCCTTAGTAAGGGGTAGTCTATGTAGGTTGGGTTACTGCTGCCTGGGAAAATGGTCTAGATGTAGGGCATAAACTTGCCAAGAGTCTATAGGGAGTGTAAAGGCTGGCCCCTTATGTATTGTGTGGGGGGAAGGAAGAGAACATAGGAGAGGTCAGTGTGGGCTCAAATAACTCAATGCAAAATTGTATTGGGAAGACAAAAAAAAAACAAAAAAAAAATCAAGTAACAGTTAGAAACATAATATAACTAAACATATACTTATCAAGTCCATCTTTGAGGTGTCCTTTTCAGATAGCCAGTATAGTCCCAAAACAAGAATGTTCTCCAATATGAACAATCCATTGAGTCAGCATTCAAAACCATCAGCAAGCAGAGTGGCCAGGAGAAGGCCCAGTCGGACTCAATTTAAGATTCCTTGGAAGCATGTTCTTCTAGATGAAGAAGATGGTCACTCTGTTGCTCTAGGATTCAGATGGCGAAATTGTTTGAGGTGGGCTGGCACTGATATTATCCGGCACGGAGGTTAAGTTCCAGGTTTTGAGAAGAGCCAAACCTTGGTTGACATTATGAATGTGAATGTCTGATTATCTTTGAACACTAGAAGTTTAATCGGGTATCCCCATCTATATCGGATGTTCATTTTTCTTATTGTTGAAGTGACCTCTGTGTATGTTCATCTTTGTTGTAGAGTTCTAGCAGAAAGGTCCAGAAAAATCTGCAGGTTGCAGTACTTTTCTGGTAGAGTAGGTTTTTGGAAGTGTGCCCTCTGAACCCTTTCTTTATACGTGAAATAATTGAAGTCGTACAATGAACATCACATGGCTGATCTTCAGAAAGGCCTTTGGGTCTTAGCGGTGGAGCCCTATCTATCAAATTTTCAGACTCTGAGGATATTGGAGCAAGTTTGTTGGAAAAGATCTTTCAAAAAGGCTGTAGATCACTAGAAGAGACAGATTCAGGCACCCCCCGGATCCCTTAGGTTCTTGCGCCGGGACCTGTCTTCCAGATCTGCAATTTTGTCTTCGACAGAGTCCATATATTCTGATAATTTATGGGCATATGCCAGGGCAGTTAGACCTGTTCGGTAGCGTAGATCGTCGCAGGCGTTCTCTCAAGCGTGTCAATACGCTCATTAGTGGATGAAATTTCTTTCCTTGAGTTCTGCTGTTGAAGCGGATAACTTGGCAGCAAACGATGAATGGTGATCATCCAGCATACTTTTCAAATAATCTAGTATGAATGTAGGCGTCACAGTCCTCTCCAGAGCTTTGTTGATATTCTTTAGGGGCTGATAAAGGAAATTCAGAAGAATCAGAAGCCAGGGGAGTCAGGGGGTTCTGGCGATAGTATGATGATCTGACAGTACCCGGACTAAAGTGGTCCATGACTGTATTTTTTGTGGAAATTGCGGTTTGTTCTTTTTCCTTTGGGATTGGGACATAATTGTGGAAGATTGAATATGTCGCCCTCTTCTATGAGAGATATGTGGTGCTCACAATAGTTGCCGCAAGGTAAATCTCCTATTCACCCCTTGGAAAACAAGCCCTCTAAGTTCAGTAGGTTAGGTTGTGTCAGGCTGTGTAGAATACTGATGTTAGGGTGGGGCATCCTGTGGCCTTGGTGATAGGTTTTTATTTTTTCATTGCTGCAGTGCTAGGTTGCTATGAGAATGGGGCTCCAGGAATAGGTAGGTTGAATAACAGGGTAAGGTTTTTGTTTTCACCTCCAAATCTCAATGATAAGAGATTCTTTAATTATAAGTATTTCAAATTGAGACAGTGTTTTATAGCAACCTGCCTAGAAGACACCAATATATAAATCTTCTGTTAATCTCCCTTTTTAGGTCAATAAGCAGTTGCCTGGGGTGTATATATGAGTGTCCATCAACAGAGTACACTCAGCTTCACTGCAGAGATGTGTAGACAATAAAGTGAAATAAAGTGAAATTAGGTGAAGTGAAATATAGGCCTTCCAGCTGAATCTTGCCCTGTTGGTCAGGCCTTCATGCCCCAAAGGTTTATATAATGTGGGTGTTGTGTAGGGCTATTATCTGGATCTCAGTAAAGAGCTTTATGCAATACAGCCCTTGTCTCTACTAATAGCTCTGATGCCGTTTTATCATGTCAGCATAGGGGTTTCAGCCCTGTGTTAGGCCCCAATAATACACTATATGGCGACAGAGTGTGTCTGCAATACTAAGAGGTGTAATCTGTAGCTCACCTCAGTGGTTGCCTGTATCGATAGGAGATGTTCCTCTGCAGGCGTGGGCAGCGTGAGGGACCAGCAGGAATATGCCGGGGGAGTCACAGGTCTGCAAGTGAGTCTCTGAGTGAGCCGCGTGGTTTATGGCTGATAGCAAAGATCGCCCCGCCTCCGTGCGGCTTATGGAGTTCAGTCAGCGGTAAGTACACCTCTGTGTGGGAGCCGTGAAGATGAGCGTCAGGGGGGTAAGTGAGAGCACAGTGCCCTAGCAGATGTAGGCTCCGGAGGTGGTGTTTGGCCACAAGTTGAACTTGCTCCTGGAGTTGGGCTCGTGCGTGGGCTCCTGAGGCTGCAAATTAGTTAGTTGTTGTGCCAGCTGCTTTCCTCTCATATCGCTCCACCAGGTTTTTGCAGGGAAGGTGGTAAGGGTATAAGGGGAGATAGATTATGGCAGAAAAAAAATAATAAAAAGGGTGTAGATTGTTGGGGCTTAGGAAGGTCTGTTGTTGGAGCTCACATCCAAGTGCAATTAGCTTCTCCCCAAAGAAATATTTTTAAATATAAAAAATCAACATACCTATCTATATGTCATACAGACTCTTGGAAATATTTTAATTAAATACATTTACAACCATCTCCATATTAATACCCAAGGGATGTCTGGTATTAATGTAAAAGATCCATAGAGGCTTCTTATAATTTTGTCTATATTTCCTGCCCCCCCCCCTTTTTAGAATTGGAATATGGTCAATAGCCTGAATGGATAATAGGATAATTAACCTGTCCAGTCTTCTAATTTTTGTAGATTCCCTTGTAAAGCAATTTAATTCCAGCACTGACCTAATGACCTTACACAACTTTGTATCTTCTGCAAAAACAGAGATGTTACTATTAAATCCTTGCTCCAAGTCATTAATAAAAATATTAAAACAAAAGCAATCATTCATTTGCCCTCACATCGTTTTTAAGCATTATATGCCAAGGGTATCGGATTGAAGAGCATACTCCAGGGCACCATTCAAGAAGGAATTAGTATTAGAATGGGAGGAAGAAGCTAGAGGTATCTGGGAGTGGAAGGAAAATAGGAGAGGGAAAGAGAAAGAGAAATGGGGATAGTTAGGGGGAGTCTGTCAGTGAGCCACAAAATCATCACAAGTTTTTTATGTTTTAGTATTCTATTTGCATTCCCCTCTCAGTTAAGGTTCATCAAATAGTCTGAATTCCCAGTGGAAGTGGGTAAAGGATTTGTTTTTGTAGTGGTATAGTCAATATTTTAAGGAAGGGTTCCCATTTGTCATAAAAAGCCTAACTCTTTGTGGCATGTCTTACAGGGTATTAGCGCCTTGTCAGTATATGGCCGGGTTTATAATACAATATATTTAATAATTATTCTTTAAAATAAACCCCCAATAAAAATGCATATACCAAAACAATAAAATGAATGTAAATTCCTAAATTATTTATATTAGTTTAAAATTTATAGACACATTGAAATATATTTGTAGAAACCAGATATGAATCAAAACTATACACGTTTAAACTGTTATAATATGCTATGCAAATATCGTAACATTTTACCTTATTTATTAAACCGTATTCACAATTGAATTTCATTAAAATACCACAATGAGGACACCAAGATATAGTTATAAGTATATATAAGTTATTTAAACCACAAATGATTATAATTAGAACACCAGAAGTATATATATTCTTAATGTAAACAGTCAGTTTAAATGCTATTTATCTATGCTGATATACGTTTCTTAATTACCTACAGTTAAGACAAATTCTAAGATATATTTATATATTTGCAAAGATAAATTATTTAGCATACAGAAGGGCAAAGCTTAAAACTATACTGGACTAGGAATATGAGTCTAAAATACAAATATGCTCTTTAAATCTATCAGTTGTAATTTAACTGCAGCGACAATGAATATATTTGTTTTAAATATTACCTATATTTAGAACACTCTTATACTTTACCAAAAATAACCAAATCGATATTCAGCTTCCAGAATTTCTCCACAAGTTCAATTCACCTCAGAATACAAAAGAAGTATTTTTGCAATGTGGATAAGAAGGTTAGCTATTTTTGCTTATAGTGACCGTGTTCCAGGCAGCAAATTCTCAGTCACAAGTCCAGCAAAAGTTCAGACCCAGACTATCTCCATGCTTGGGGTCAAATCATGTGATATAACCCCACCCCTTTTTGTTCTGTACCATCATTGGTTGAATTGGTTTGGCCCTTAATGAACACTTTTCCCTTCATTGGTTACCTGGCAATGCATGGTTACTAGGGAAACACATCTTTGTTAACAGTCCATTCTTTTTGGTTGTAATTACTGGATTTAGGCCATCAGGGGCAGCAGACAGAGACAAAGAGTTTCATCCAATTATTTCTATACAGTAAAAACATTGCTTTAAAATGTTTGTTTAAAATGCTATAATTTCTTTATATTAATAAGTTACATGTTCAAATACACATGGGTCACACAGTATCACTTTCTCTGATCATTCCAAGACCATAAGTGGACATATTCCACTTATAATATATAAATGCGTTTATAAACCATATTTTTCTAATGAAACGATTCAAAAAGGACTACAATATCTTCATCCTGGATTCAATTCTTTCTTCAGCCATCCCCTCAACATCACATACATACCTTGAGATCAGCAAATATATGTGGTTTTCACACAATTATATCTACATTGCATTATTATCCCATACAGATTAATATTTCATAACTGCATATCTCTCTTTGAGAGTATAAAATACATAGGATATTATTTTAAATACGAATTATATATGTATTTCTTAGATGCCTGAAATGAAAAAAATAATGTTGTTAAAATGTTCATTTAAGTATTTCCTTATATTCAGCAGATTACCACATTAGGTATATCGTATTTAAATTATGCAGGCTGTATTTAAAAAATGAATTTAATGGCTATAATGTCATATGTGTCTCTGCCTGGCCAACTTTCATTGTCTAGAATTTGTGGATTCAAACTCTAGGGTTATTAACAAGTCTATGCTAATCACTATACAGTCAGACTTTTATTTGCTTATCTGACTTTATGTACAGAATGTCGTCTCCAAACATTCCATGATGTATGCTGGCTTTGCTTGATTATCAGGCCCCTGTTTTGCTACCCCCCTGCAGGGCTGTGGGCTTCAAAAGCTAAACCTTTTGTTTCAAATGTTATGTTAATCAGGAAAAAGTGTATCATGTCTGATTTCAGATACTGAATACACAGGATGTACTCAGTGATAAAATGAGCATGCTCAAACTTACTATTTGAGAGATTTCATACTTATTTTATCTTAAATTATATATATATATATATATATATATATATATATGTATATAAATATATATATGTATTGTCCACTGACATTACAGATGCCCTGACAGCCTGTTTTAGTTGTGGTAGAGTTGGGGTTTGGTGGTCTAACCAATGTTTAAAGACAAGTCGTTTTGCTAGTAATATCACATTATATGCCAGTGTTTTTGTGGTTTTGGTAGTTTGTCAAACTGCAGAAGGATGATTTTCTTGAGTGTAAGGGTGACAGAAATAGAAAAATTTGTCTGGAACCAGTAGGCTATCATCCCCAGTATCTACTTAATTTTGGGCATTTGCACAACATATGTATCAGGTCGGCTGTAGGAAATTCACATCTCGGACATTGTCCTATGGTCCGCGGGATCCCAATTATTGGTACAGTCTTGGCTCAACATAAGTGGTGTGAAGCAGTTTGATGTGAGCCTCCCTAAGGTCTGCATCTAGTGTGGCCCTCCTTCCTCTGACCAGGCTATTCTGAATGTCTTTGTCTGTTACCAACTTCGTCTAGCTTGTCTGTCCATTTTATTGTGAGATCTTGTATTGTCTGTTTGATTGTTGGATCTAATAAGATTTTATAGGTTGCAGATATTGAAGTTGTTCCTCCCTCCTCCATCTTAATTATTTTATATAATTCACCTTTGGAATTCTGCCTCAAAAGTGGAAGTGAGTATGCTATTAACATAGTGTCTCAGCTGAAATATGCAAATTGATGTGAGCGTGGTATGTCACATTTTTCTTGTAATTCCCTAAGTGTTAGTACATTTTGGCCATCTTGTGTCAGTGCCTGATGGACAGATTTCAGTCCTAAGGAGCGCCAAATCTGGAAGGGTTTGGTCGTGAGTCCTGGTGGGAACTCTGGGTTTTCTTGTAGCGGAGATATTTGGTGATCTTAAATGGGTAATTAAGGATTTTACAGATCTTGTGCCAGGCTTTTAGTGGGTGTAGCATAAGTGGAATATCCTTCAAGCGAGTTTCTGTCTGTCTAGGTTTTAGGTGGGGAATCATAGCTAGGGACCAAGGGGCAATCAAATGCATTTCCAGGGACTGTATGGTGAAATGTGGTCTGTCTATCAGCCAGTCTAGTATATATTTACTCTGTGCTGCCCAGTTGTAAAGTTCAAGATTTGGAAGTCCCCCACTAGACACCAAGTTCTTTAATCTAAAATACCTGATTCTGTGTTTTTTGCCTTTCTACACAAAGTTCAGTATGAGTGAGTTTTTTAGGTAGTTTTTTACGTAATGCTTCTGGGATAATTTGGAAGCAGTATAAAAGTTTTGGGAGTTTAGTCCAGTTCAAGATGAGCTGTTGTATTTTTTTTTTAAAAATGGGTGATAGTTGAGTTTCTACCATTTTTAGTGTCTCTGGATAGAACAATACCTAGGTATTTAAAATCATTTTGGATTAATTTAAAGGGGGAGTCTAAATTTGCTTGTACAGAGCTATGATACAGTGGTACTAGTTCCAACTTGTCCGCATTGATTTTATATCCCGATATCAGACTAAATTCCAAGATCAGGACCATTAGCTTTGGGATGTTTTTACTGGGATCACAAAGATACAAAATCATGTCATCCGCAAATAAGGAAAGGTGTGTAGTTGCGCCACCGATGCAAAGCCCTTCAGTGTGTGAACGTAATTTAATTGCAAGAGGTTCGATAGATAGATCAAATAGGAGGGAGGATAATGGGCAACCCTGTCTCATTCCTCTCTGGAGTAAGAAAGGAGAAGATGTTGATCTATTGACCAGGAGTGAGGCATGTGGAGAGGCATAAATGCTTTGGATAGCTCGAACAAATGCTCCCTCAATGCCAAATTTATTGAGGGTTGTGAATAGGTAATCCCAAAGTATTTTGTCAAATGCTTTTTCGGCATCTAATAATAGGGTGCAGGGATTATGGGGTGTCTGGTTGTTGGGGTACTTAAGATCGTTCCAAAAATGAGTCAGTATAATTTGTAATTTCCGTAGATTTTGAACAGTGGTCCGTCCTTTAATGAGTCCTGTCTGGTCAGCATGGATTATGTCTGGTTAGTCTGTTTGCCAAGATTTTTGTAAGTAATTTATAGTCAGAATTTAGCAGCAGTACTGGGCTGTATGATTCTAGGAGTAGTGAGTCCCTTCCTGACTTGTGTATAATACTGATGTTGGCCTCAGAGAACCATTGTGATAGGGTGACTCGTCCTTCCATGATCTGGTTAAAATTTAAATAGCCTGGTCAGAGGGTCAGCCACTTCATCTTTGTGTAGTTTATAAAATTCTTTTGTCAAGCCATCTGGCCCTGGGGTTTTCTCTAAGGGCATGTTTTTAATGATGCCAACTATCTCCTCCGTCTTTATCTTTACCTTTAAATCATTTAATTGTTCCTTTTGTATTAAAGGTGTTTTTGCTTTTTGGTTAACCACTTGTGTTTGATAAAGAGTGTGATAATATCTTGAAAAGGTGTTTTGTATTTCTGTGGTAGATGTGTATGTTATATCATTTTCTTTGATTGCCAGTATTGAGTTGGGTTTCCTTGTCAATTTAGTAAGGTTGGCTAGAAGCCTCCCAGTTCTGTTCCCATACCTGTAAAATGTCCCTTTCTGTTTGTCATAAGATCTGTTTGCTGATTGTGTGAGATAGGTGTCTCTTAAAAGTTTGGTTTCTTTATATTTGATTCTGTTTTGTTCTGTGAGATTACACAAAAATATATTTATAGCATTTAGAATCTGTCTCAGTAAGAGGTCTTCTTTAAGTCTATGCTTAGCCTGTTTTCCTGATATGTATGAGGTCACTACTCCACTTAAAACTGCTTTTGCGGTTTCCAAGTATAGAATGCTGTTTTTCCTATGTTGGAGATTGCTCTCTTTGTACAAGTTCCATTCCTCTACTATGTGTCTTTGAAAGTCATGGTATAGGTATGAGGGAAAGGTCCATGAGCGCCTAGTTCTGTCATTTTGGTTTAGGGAGATTGAAAGGGAGACTGGTGCATGATCCAATAATATCACTGAGTCTATTGTAGCATCTGTAACTTTAGGACATAGGGTGTCTGAGATTAAAAAGAGGTCTATACGGGATAGAGTATCTTTAGATGTGGATACGCACGTAAAGTCTCTAGCTTCAGGGTTGCGTTCTCTCCATACGTCTCGTAGTTGTAATTGGGTTTTTGGTATCTCTCTTCGAGTGATAAGTGGGTGATTGATTTGTTTTAGACACTTGCGCCTAGATTTAGAGTTCTGCGGCCAAAGGGGTGCGTTAGCTACGCTGGCTTTTTTCTGGCCGCACCTTTTAAATACCGCTGGTATTTAGAGTTCACAGAATGGCTGCGTTAGGCTCCAAAAAAGGAGCGTATAGCATATTTACCGCAACTTCAACTCTCGATACCAGCGGTGCTTACGGACGCGGCCAGCTTCAAAAACGTGGCTCGTGCACGATTCCCCCATAGAAAACAATGGGGCTGTTTGAGCTGAAAAAAAAACCTAACACCTGCAAAAAAGCTGCGTTCAGCTCCTAACGCAGCCCCATTGTTTGCTATGGGGAAACACTTCTACGTCTGCACCTAACACCCTAACATGTACCCCGAGTCTAAACACCCCTAACCTTACACTTATTAACCCCTAATCTGCCGCCCCCGCTATCGCTGACACCTGCATATTTTTTTAACCCCTAATCTGCCGCTCCGTAAACCGCCGCTACTTACATTATCCCTATGTACCCCTAATCTGCTGCCCTAACATCGCTGACCCCTATATTATATTTATTAACCCCTAATCTGCCTCCCCCAATGTCGCCTCCACCTGCCTACACTTTTTAACCCCTAATCTGCCGAGCGGACCGCACCGCTATTATAATAAAGTTATTAACCCCTAATCCGCCTCACTCCCGCCTCAATAACCCTATAATAAATAGTATTAACCCCTAATCTGCCCTCCCTAACATCGCCGACACCTAACTTCAAGTATTTACCCCTAATCTGCCGACTGGAGCTCACCGCTATTCTAATAAATGTATTAACCCCTAAAGCTAAGTCTAACCCTAACACTAACACCCCCTAAGTTAAATATAATTTAAATCTAACAAAATAAATTAAATCTTATTAAATAAATTATTCCTATTTAAAGCTAAATACTTACCTGTAAAATAAATCCTAATATAGCTACAATATAAATTATAATTATATTATAGCTATTTTAGGATTTATATTTATTTTACAGGTAACTTTGTATTTATTTTAACCAGGTACAATAGCTATTAAATAGTTAAGAACTATTTAATAGCTAAAATAGTTAAAATAATTACAAATTTACCTGTAAAATAAATCCTAACCTAAGTTACAATTAAACCTAACACTACACTATCAATAAATAAATTAAATAAAATACCTACAATTAAACCTAACACTACACTATCAATAAATTAATTAAATACAATACTTACAAATAAATACAATGAAATAAACTAACTAAAGTACAAAAAATAAAAAAGAACTAAGTTACAAAAAATAAAAAAATATTTACAAACATCAGAAAAATATTACAACAATTTTAAACTAATTACACCTACTCTAAGCCCCCTAATAAAATAACAAAGACCCCCAAAATAAAAAATGCCCTACCCTATTCTAAATTACAAAAGTTAAAAGTTCTTTTACCTTACCAGCCCTGAACAGGGCCCTTTGCGGGGCATGCCCCAAAGAATTCAGCTCTTTTGCCTGTAAAAAAAACACATACAGTACCCCCCCCCCCAACATTACAACCCACCACCCACATACCCCTAATCTAACCCAAACCCCCCTTAAATAAACCTAACACTAAGCCCCTGAAGATCTTCCTACCTTATCTTCACCATACCAGGTTCACCGATCGATCCAGAAGAGCTCCTCCGATGTCTTGATCCAAGCCCAAGCGGGGGGGCTGAAGATGTCCATGATCCGGCTGAAGTCTTCATCCAAGCGGGAGCTGAAGAGGTCCATGATCCGGCTGAAGTCTTCTATCAACGGCAACTTCAATCTTCTTTCTTCCGGATCCATGTTCATCCCGCCGACGTGGAACATCCATCTTCACCGACGACTTCCCGACGAATGAAGGTTCCTTTAAGGGACGTCATCCAAGATGGCATCCCTCGAATTCCGATTGGCTGATTGGATTCTATCAGCCAATCGGAATTAAGGTAGGAAAATTCTGATTGGCTGATGGAATCAGCCAATCAGATTGAAGTTCAATCCGTGTAGGTAGTTTATTTAATTAATTTATTGATAGTGTAGTGTTAGGTTTAATTGTAACAGGTTAGGATTTATTTTACAGGTAATTTTGTAATTATTTTAACTATTTTAGCTATTAAATAGTTCTTAACTATTTAATAGCTATTGTACCTGGTTAAAATAAATACAAAGTTACCTGTAAAATAAATATAAATCCTAAAATAGCTATAATATAATTATAATTTATATTGTAGCTATATTAGGGTTTATTTTAGAGGTAAGTATTTAGCTTTAAATAGGAATAATTTATTTAATAAGAGTTAATTTATTTTGTTAGATTTAAATTATATTTAACTTAGGGGGTGTTAGGGTTAGGGTTAGACTTAGCTTTAGGGGTTAATCCATTTATTACAGTAGCGGCGAGATTCGGTCGGCAGATTAGGGGTTAATAATTGAAGTTAGGTGTCGGCGATGTTAGGGAGGGCAGATTAGGGGTTAATACTATTTATTATAGGGTTATTGAGGCGGGAGTGAGGATTAGGGGTTAATAACTTTATTATAGTAGCGGTGAGATCCGCTCGGCAGATTAGGGGTTAATAAGTGTAGGCAGGTGGAGGCGACGTTGAGGGGGGCAGATTAGGGGCTAATAAATATAATATAGGGGTCGGCGGTGTTAGGGGCAGCAGATTAGGGGTACATAAGGATAACGTAGGTGGCGGTCAGCAGATCAGGGGTTAATTATTGTAGGTAGCTGGCGGCGACGTTGTGGGGGGCAGGTTAGGGGTTAATAAATATAATATAGGGGTCAGCGGTGTTAGGGGCAGCAGATTAGGGGTACATAAGTATAACGTAGGTGGCGGTCGGCAGATTAGGGGTTAAAAAAATGTAATCGAGTGGCGGCGATGTGGGGGGGCCTCGGTTTAGGGGTACATAGGTAGTTTATGGGTGTTAGTGTACTTTAGAGCACAGTAGTTAAGAGCTTTATAAACCGGCGTTAGCCCAGAAAGCTCTTAACTACTGACTTTTTTCTGCGGCTGGAGTTTTTTGTCGTTAGAATTCTAACGCTCACTTCAGCCACGACTCTAAATACCGGAGTTAGAAAGATCCCATTGAAAAGATAGGATACGCAAATGACGTAAGTGGATCTGCGGTATGGAAAAGTCGCGGCTGGAAAGTGAGCGTTAGACCCTTTCCTGACTGACTCCAAATACCGGCGGTAGCCTAAAACCAGCGTTAGGAGCCTCTAACGTTGGTTTCACGGCTACCGCCCAACTCTAAATCTAGGCCTTGGGGATTTCGGAATCTATTGGCTGGCATCTGTGGAGCAATATTAAAGTCCCCTCCTAGTATGATGGGTGTGTCCGAAATTGTTATTAGTTGAGATCTTACTAACTTCCAGAAGTCTGGCTTCTGTGTGTGTGGTCAACTGTCACTTTGAGTAGGATGTACCTGCCTTCTTGATCTATAATACTATGATGAATATCATAGACTAGGTCTTTCCTAAACAGAATGACCACTCCTCTCGCCCTTCTCGCCTCATATGGGGTAAAAATTACTTCTCGCACCCAACCCTGCTTTAGTTTTTCATGCTCTTTGATAGTTAAATGAGTCTCCTCTAGTATGGCTATATCGGCTTTATTAGTTTTTAAGTATTTTAATATGGTACGTCTTTTTATTGGAGACGTAATGCCTCCCACATTCCATGTGATGATCTTCATGCTGTCAGAAGTATGTTAGTACACTAAGGGGAGTGGTATGGTAAAAGAAGAAAGAGGAGAGAGATGAAGAAAACTGACCTTACAGTCTGGTGCCCTGGAGAATCCCTGCTGTAGAAGAACTCACCCTCGCGTAGTTCAGTTGGATTCATTGTAATCCATATCTTTGTATGGTCCATATAAGTGAACAAAAAGAGAGTCAGTGGAAATAGTGCAATATCTCTCCTGAGTAACTTAGGTTTAGACTAAGGTATAGAAATAAATTGTGGCAAACTAAAGAGTTAACTTACAATAACTTTCAAAAACTTTCAAAACCTTCAAAACTTTTAAAACTTTTAAGTGCTCTCACAAACAGAAAAATGCCCCCCCCCCCCCCGTATGTTGGCTGGTTAGGCCCTCAACTCATCGTGAGCAACATTTTTGTGTAGCTGTCTTTTAACTTTTACTTTCATCTTCTTTTAAAGCCTTTGGTCAAGTATCATCTTCTTGAATCTCCTCTTCAGGTTGTGCCTCAGGGATTTCCTCTCTAGTGAGATAGAGTTGCAGCATTCTTGGAGAATCAAAGAACTTGGGACCTTGAGTTGTTTGTAGTTTTAATCTGGCTGGATATAGCAAGGCTACAGAACGACCTTTTTGAATCAGTTCTCTACAGTAAGGCGAGAACTCTCTCCGCTCCCGGGCCACTTCTGCAGAGTAATCTTGAAAGATATAAAGTCTATTGCCTTCAAATGTCAGCTTGTTATTTTGTCTGTAGACAGACAGGGTTAGTAGCTTGTCTTTAAAGTTTAAGTATTTTACCATTCTTTGCAAGGAAGTTTGATGGTGTCTGATTGATCTATGGGTCTCCCAGCCCTATGGACTCTCTCTGCTGTGCAGGGGATCATTGTGTCAGGTATACTCAGCAACTATGGTAGAATAAGTTCTGCAAATTTTAGAAGTTCTTTTAACGGGTAGGACTCCGGATGCCCTACTATCCTGAGGTTATTTCTTCTTAACCTGTTTTCAAGGTCATCTAGCTTTGTTTGGAGTATTTGGTTTTGCTTCTGTAGATGCATAACATTTGTTGTGATCTCACGTTTTAAAATCAGAGGAGAGAAAATCTACTCCCATTTGTAGTTATTAAATTTTCAGGAGGAATAAAGCAGAGAGCTGGGATATTATAGGGTGTGTGTCTTGCAACATCAAATCAGACTTTTCTGTAGTAATAGCTTCTGTTATGTGAATATTGGCCTGGTGTTTAAGCCTTTTATCGTCTTGCTTTTGCTTTCCAACCATTGTACAAGTTCTTTTATTATATATGTGTTAATACTTTTGCATGCAGGAATATGCTATGCCAGCAGTGTAATAGTATGCCTGCATTAGAGATTAAGCATCTGTATAACACTCTAGGTAGTTGTTAATAGTGGTTTAATAGGAGAGACCTGTTGAGGTTCAGGGATATGTGCCCACTTTCATTGAGTTAAGGAATAGGTGATCAGTGTGAGAATTCAGCTGTTTAATGTGAGGACTTGAGTTGTAGTGAACCTCCAGTCAGACTGTTAGAATGGTGTGTGTGTGGGGGGGGGGGGGTAGAGTAGGCAGTGTGCATCCTATACATGTTTAGGGTCATTTTCAAATTGTAAAAATCATTTTGTGACTTGATGTGTGACAGATCCACAGTTCTGCAATGATATTTGTAGTGGTGTGTGCCCTTTTCTTCAGGTCTTTTTATTAATCAATTCACCAAGCGCCTGCTGAAAGACGACCCTTAGCTCAGATGGGTTGACCCCTAGTGGTATACAGGAATATGTCAAGATTTAAATAAATATCAGAGCGCCAACTGTAGAAGGCAGGGTCCACAATAAACTATAACCAAATTTCCAGGTTGGCTTCAAAAAGTGTTTATTACAACACAAACAGAACAGTAATGATCGATTACTTAAACTTCAATGTATGTGTGTCTTACAATACAGTTAGAACAATTACATTAAAACCCAATATTGTTTTTATACAACATTGGATGCTAAACTTAGCATATAAAATATTTATTATAAAATTACAATCCTTTGGGTTTTCAGGATATTAAAACAAATAAAATTAAATAAGATTAAAATAATATTACAATTTTAATTTCCCTCATGGATCCATGTTAACAGTCTTAAGTTTATATTAACCATACACTGGAACAGTAATAAAATCAATATAAGGCTTGTTTCAGGTGGTTTGATCTTAACCCCCTTGATAAACTCTTGGATGAGGTAACCTTTTCAGGTCAGATTGGATTTATTGAACAATATACAGGCTTACATTGGCTGCCATCAATCGTTGGCAATCAAGGTTAGCTAAATAAAATCCCCTTGGTGAAGGATCCTACACAAAACAAATTAAAAAGTCTGCTTCCAACCTATTAAAAATATATATATATAAAAAACCTTGTCTGTTATGTGCCCTAAAACGTGATAAACAAACTTCCTACTAAAACGCGATACACAAACTGTTTTTCAAAAGCTGAGTAAAACATATATTTGGTGAAAAAAGAGTTGGTGAAAAAAAATAATCACAGTGGAAAACACTTGCAGCAAATTACTTGTGGTAAAAAAACAATTGCAGTAAAATCTGATGATTGATCTTTGTTTAGTGCTCAATCCCAATAAAAACAATAACAGTGAGTGCCAATCATAGCACAATAAACTGGTGATAATACTTTGCTTAATGTTCAATCAAAAAATAAAGGTGAAAAAATGTCACCAATGAATAATAAAAGAATATACTCCTTGAAATGTCAGATGTACAAAACTAGTGAGTGAAAATATGCAATGTTTGACAATTAAAAATCCCAACAATTTATGTGTTTAATCCTCCTCACGATCCTATGTGTGCAAGATTTTCGGTAAGCCCTGGGTCCCCTTGCTCACAAGCGCTCAGTCCCTCAGCCCTTTCAAGCGTTGGTACCCTCTGCTTGCTACCTCGCGGTCCCTCTGCCGAAAAAATTATATATAGTGTAGATTGCTACAAACAAGTATAAATATCAAAATCAAACTTACCAGCCAACGCGTTTCGGTCAAGTAATGACCTTTCTCAAGGAGGGTTTGACTTATAATAATTTGCAATTAAGCTTTCATTTTCAATTTTGGCTAATTGTTTGCATGCCTTGTTACATTCATTATATATTTGGAATGTTGAGTCTGTACTATTTTCTTTGAAGAGTGCGGTAGCAATAACCAGCCACTTTGCCCGTTTACGGGTGCGCAATAAACTAGTGCTCCACTTGTAATCTAGCCCTAAATTGGAGATGCACTCTTTGTAGTGATAAAGTTATTGTGGGTTTATATGAAGGACTGGGGCACTTTCGAATAAGCTGCTCTCTAATCAAGGACTTACTTTACTGGTAACTGTGTCTGTGTCTTTTTAAAATAAAACATTTATCTTTAATTTCTTTGTGAACTGTTTTTAAATAAATTATATTTGTGAAATTCAATCATCCAAATGTTAATTTTAACTGTTATGTCCCTTCAACATTTTATATAACCTTAACCTGAAAATGGCAGCTCTGTGACTTAAACAGGATATAATATAATAAGCTTATGATAAGTAACAATATAGCAATGAAAACAAGATGGAGGTGTCACGGAAGGAATCTTGTTATGATTTACCAAACACAATCTGACTAAGCTAAACCATCTTCTGTATTTAGTTAGAGGACCACATGTTATATATCTGCAAAGGAAGTAGAATCACATCTGAATATCAGGTTGTTTATCTGCGTGATCTGCTTCTGCTATGAAAACACGCTTTCCTTAAATCAACAGTCATGCCGTGCTGGTGATTATAGTTGTCATTTAATACATCCATTTGCCTCCTCTAATTTGTCTTTACAATTCACCTTTTTTTATCTCTAGATCCACGAGAAGTGGTTGCACTCTCAAACTGAATATATGCTCAGTACATACCAGCAACTAAGCTGTGCATTGCAAACGACCTGCATGAAAAATAAACATTTTAAAAGTATTTAAATGCTGATTTTGTTTGTAATAGTTTTGTAAATCCAGAGCAGATTAAAGTTACAATACTTACACCCTCTTATGTACGGTTACCCCTTCTCTGTGGTATTAATCTAAGTCATGGGCATGCAGCCCCTTGTACTTTTTTTTGCAGACTTTGGAGGGTGGTGACACAGGGTGGCCATGACTCAAATAAGATCTCTAGAGACCAGAATTGCAACTTTAACTACATTTTAGTAAATATATTTTATTTATGTGTTATATAGACATACATTTATATGTGGGTTCTAAAATATTGATCAGCGGCCCCCATGTGATAGGAAGTTGACCATCACTGATGTAAGGGATTGCATGTAGTAATTTTCAAGCAAACTTCATTATACTTAGGGCTTTTGGTGCTAACTGTTGCACGCTAGCAATATAGGGTTTATTGTGGCTCTTTGCGGGCATCAGAAGTAGGGCGCATATTACAAGTTGAAAGAAAAAAGCGTTTGCTTGAGCACAATTGAATTTAACACGTGTTGGGATATCGTGACTTTAGAGCTTTGGTTAACTGTTATGCTTGACAGAAAATTGTCACAAAACACATAAAAATTACATTTAAATGTATATAACACCATCTAATAAAAATTATTAAAAAAAAATATTGCATAAAAAGTTATAAGGGCTCAAAGATATGAGGTCTCAGGTGTTAGAAGAAAAAAAAGGCTGCAAAGGGCTTTAACATAGAGATACATACATATACATTCTAAATATGTATAAGTATGTGTGTATGTATATATATATATATATATACTGTATATATATATATATTTATGTGTGTACATATATATGTATGTATTTATATGTTTATATATGTATTTACAGACATATATACACATATAAACACATAAATACATGTGTAAACATATATAGACATATATACATAAGTGCATTGGAGCCCTTTGCAGTCAAGTAGCTGAAAACATGTAAAATCATCTATATGCAATATTCATATTTAATAAAGTGTTTAACTGTGTCTGTACTGTAAATATTTCACATTCCAATGTTCTTCACAAAAGGGAATATGTTCTAATTATTTTTTAAAAACAGTATATATATATATATATATATATATATATATATATATATATATATATATATATATATATATATATATATATATGAACAAAGAAAAATATCCCCTATATTATGATCCCAGACCAAATAAAATGTCCACTGTTTAAGGCACAACACAGGCACATAAGTTGAAGTAAAGTGATTCAATCATACCTTTATTATGGCATGTCGGACAAACACTCAGCTTACAATAGCGGTGTGACTACCAGGAGACACAGGTGTGTGGAGATGACGTCACACTCCACACACGTGTGTCTCCTGGTAGTCACACCGCTATTGTAAGCTGAGTGTTTGTCCGACATGCCATAATAAAGGTATGATTGAATCACTTTACTTCAACTTATGTGCCTGTGTTGTGCCTTAAACAGTGGACATTTTATTTGGTCTGGGATCATAATATAGGGATATTTTTCTTTGTTCATAAGTATACCTGGGAACGAGCAGCCTGGTCTGCGAGTTTGGGTTTGTGCCGGGAGAGGCGCCGACACAGCTTCCCTGTATGTTCCCATTTAGACCTAACCGCTCAGTATTCTTAACTCTCACCAATCAGTATACATGAATATAATTATATATATATATATATGTATAATACCAAAAAACATATATATCAGATATATATAGAAATTTTTATTTATGAATAAATAGTACATATTCCTGTATGTGGATAACATTGGAATGTGAAATATTAATATTTCATGTCGGGTTAGCCTATTTGGTTAAACGCTATCGAGTTTGTGCTAGGTTTTTATAACTTTTAGCACTCAATTGAAGTCTATGGGGAATACATTAATGCAGTTGCGATATTTAAAGTTCAGGTTTTGCACGCGTCATGTTAGCGCTCATGCAAAAACATTTTACTTGTAACTTCGTCTAGCTCCACTTGTAACCTAAAGTGATGGTAAACGATGTGATAGTATAAAGTTCCATTTGAAAGCATATCACAAATAAATGTTACAGGTCTTTTTTTTTGTATTTTTGTAGCTTACCTTACCTCCGGTACCAGTCGATAGTACATTTTTTTTATTCCCTGTCAGCTGTTCATATTTTATCCAATTGAATTGTGTGTCAACTGACAGGCTAAGTTAATGTAAAAAGAAATCACACTTTACATGCATGAGCTAAACGATCATTTGCATGAAAGCCAAACGTCCAGTAGTATTCGTCTTTCCATGTGCATTCCTTGTAATTTACAGATATGCCACAGCTACGGGGCGAGGCGGCACACAGTGATGTGAAGGGTAAAAAACATATTGTTGTTACTAAGATTCATTGTTTAATTGGCATCAATCCAGAACGATCGTCAGAGTCACGCAAGAGTAAATAATTTATTAATGCTTCATTCACTATGTGAGTTTAAGCTTCAGTGTTTACTATTCTGACGTAGGTAAGATTTTAGATCATGCGCAGTAATATGTGTGTGATCGGGAGCACGCACGGAGGACCAAGGGCCCCGATTACATATAGGGCGTCGGGCACAAAAGCCGGTGGTTGCCAATTTTTTTTGCTGAATCTAGCGATTACATATACGTATATTTTACCCCGTTGCCCGATGTTTTTTTCTGTATCACATATCAGCGCAAGGACTTACACGGAGAGAATGGAAAAACTTTACTCCATTTGTACTTTGCCACACATTACGCCTAGATTACAAGTTCTGCGTTAGCTTTAAAAAGGCAGCGTTAAGGCGGTCCTAACGCTGCTTTTTAACGCCTGCTGGTATTACCGAGTCAGGCAGGTACAGGTGTACCGCTCACTTTTCTTCCGGGACTTTTCCATACACGCAAATCCCCTTACATTATTTGCGTATCTATCTTTTTAATGAGATTTGGCTATCCGCTGGTATTACAAGTCTTGGAAGAAGTGAGCGGTATAGCCTCCTACCTCCAAGACTCCCTACGCGAATATAAAAGTCCAGTAGTTAAGAGTTTTATGGGCTAATGCCGGAACATAAAGCTCTTAACTACAGTGCTACAAAGTACACCTAACACCCATAAACTACCTATGAACCCCTAAACCGAGCCCCCCCACATCCGCAAACACTATAATAAAATTATTTAATCCCTAATCTGCCCGACCAGACCATCGCCGCCACCTACATTATCCCTATGAACCCCTAATCGTGCTGCACCCTACATCGCCGACATCCTACATTATATTTTATTAACCCCCTAATCTGCCGCCCCCAACGTCGCCACCCACACCTACCTACCACTTATTAACCCTACATCTGCCGACCGGACATCACCGCCACTATAATAAATGTATAAACCCCTAAACCGCCCACACTCCCACCTCGCAAACACTATAATAAATTTTAATTAACCCCTAATCTGCCCTCCCTAACATCGCCGCCACCTACCTACAATTATTAACCCCCTAATCTCCCGCCCCCAACGTTGCCGCTACTATAATAAAGTTATTAACCCCTAAACCTAAGTCTAACCCTAACCTTAACACCCCCTAACTTAAATATAATTTAAATAAAACTAAATAAAATTATTATAATTAAATAAATTAATCCTATTTAAAACTAAATACTTACCGATAAAATAAACCCTAAGATAGCTACAATATAACTAATAGTTACATTGTAGCTATTTTAGGATTTAACATAAAATACAATTAAATAAACTAAACTATATTACAAAAAAAAACAATAAATTACAAAAAATAAAAAAATATTACAAGAATTTTAATCTAATTACACCTAATCTAAGCCCCCTAATAAAATAAAAAAGCCCCCCAAAATAATAAAATGCCCTATCCTAAACTAAATTACAAAAGAAGAGGTCCTACATCCGGTAGAAGTCTTCATCCATCCGCGGCTCCATCTTCAAGACCTCCGACGCGGAACATCCTCCTCGGTCGACAGACTAACGATGAATGAAGGTTCCTTTAAATGATGTCATCCAAGATGGCGTCCCTCGAATTCGGATTGAAGTTCAATCCGATTGGCTGATTGGATCAGCCAATAGAATGCGAGGTCAATTCTATTGGCTGATCTAATCAGCCAATCGGTTGAACTTCAATCCGATTGGCTGATTAAATCAACCAATCGGATTTTTCCTACCTTATTTCCGATTGGCTGATAGAATTCTATCAGCCAATCGGAATTCGAGGGACGCCATCTTGGATGACGTCATTTAAAGGAACCTTCATTCGGCGTTAGTCCGTCGGCCAAGGAGGATGTTCCGCGTCGGAGGTCTTGAAGATGGAGCCACGGATGGATGAAGACTCCTGCCGGATGGTGGACCTCTTCTGCCACGCTTGGATGAAGACTTCTGCCGGATGGAGGACCTCTTCTGCCCCGCTTGGATGAAGACTTCTGCCGGATGGAGGACCACATCGCCCGGATTGGATGAAGAATTCTGCCTGGCTGGGTGAACACTGCTCAAGGTAGGGTGATCTTCAAGGGGTTAGTATTAGTTTTTTTTAAGGGGGGATTGGGTGGGTTTTAGAGTAGGGGTGTGTGGGTGGTGGGTTTTAATGTTGGGGGGGTCTTGTATTTTTTTTTACAGGTAAAAGAGCTGATTACTTTGGGGCAATGTCCCGCAAAAAGCCCTTTTAAGGGCTGGTAAAAGAGCTGATTACTTTGTAATTTAGTTTAGGATAGGGATTTTTATAATTTGGGGGGCTTTTTTATTTTATTAGGGGGCTTAGATTAGGTGTAATTAGATTAAAATTCTTGTAATATTTTTTTTATTTTTTGTAATTTAGTGTTTGTTTTTTTTGTAATATAGTTTAGTTTATTTAATTGTATTTTATGTTAGATAATTGTAGTTAATTTATTTAATTAATTTATTGATAGTGTAGTGTTAGGTGTATTTGTAACTTAGGTTAGGATTTATTTTACAGGTAATTTTGTAATTATTTTAACTAGGTAGCTATTAAATAGTTATTAACTATTTAATAGCTATTCTACCTAGTTAAAATAAATACAAAGTTGCCTGTAAAATAAATATAAATCCTAAAATAGCTACCATGTAACTATTAGTTATATTGTAGCTATATTAGGGTTTATTTTATAGGAAAGTATTTTGTTTTAAATAGGATTAATGTATTTCATTATAGTAATTGTATTTTGTTTTATTTAAATTATATTTAACTTAGGGGGGTGTTAGGGTTATGGTTAGACTTAGGTTTAAGAGTTTATAACTTTATTATAGTAGCGGCGACGTTGGGGGCGGGAGATTAGGGTTTAATAATTGTAGGTAGGTGGTGGCGATGTTAGGGAGGGCAGATTAGGGGTTAATAAAATTTATTATAGTGTTTGCGGGGCGGGAGTGCGGTGGTTTAGGGGTTAAAACATTTATTATAGTGGCGGCGATGTCTGGTCGGCAGATTAGGGGTTAATAAGTGTAGGTAGGTGGTCGGCGACGTTGGGGGGGCAGATTAGGGGGTTAATAAATTAAATATAGGGTGTCGGCGATGTTTGGGGGCAGCAGATTAGGGGTTCATAGGGATAATTTAGGTGGCGATGATCGTTGGGGGCGGCAGATTAGAGGTTAATAAGTGTAAGGTTAGGGGTGTTTAGACTCGGGTTCAGTTAGGGTGTTAGGTGCAGACTTTTAATTAATTTCCCCATAGGAAACAATGGGGCTGCGTTAGGAGCTGAACACTGCTTTTTTTGGGGGGGGTTTCAGCCGTCTCAGCCCCATTGTATCCTATGGGGAAATCGTGCACAAGCACATTTTTCAGCTTACCACTACCGTAAGCAACGCTGGTATTAACAGTAGAAGTGAGCTAAATTTTGCTCAACACTCCACCTTTTCTGAGGCTAATGCAGCATTCAGAAACTTGTAATACCAGCGTTGTTTAAAAGTAAAGCGCTGGAAAAAAAGGCTCGTTAGCAACGCAAGTTTTTTCACGACAAAACATTGTAATCTAGCCGATAGTCCACGGCACAGCAAGCCTTGCACGGAGTATATAAGTACCGTAACTCCCTAGAAACCTTAACAAACACCTAACGCATGTGCAATATCTACCTCCAATCTGCCATCACATCCCCCACCACAATAACTAATAAAATGTATTAACCCCTAATCCACCAATCCCCACACTTGCAAAAGAGTACCTATAAAGTCATTATATACCCCTAATCCACCATCCACCCCACAACGCAACTACTATTAAAAGTAATTAACCCTAAACCACCAAACCTTCCACATGCAATCTACCTAATAAGTTATTAACCCCTAATCCGCCATCCACCCACAGTGCAAGTACCCTAATTACCCTATTAACCCCTAAACCGGCACACCCACCACACGCCATCTAACCTAATTAACCTATTAACCCCTACACCTCCAACCCCCCCACAACGAAAAGTATCAATCTAATAACTAAGCCCCCTAACCTAACACCCCCTAAATTAACCCCAATTAAACTACTATTAAAACAATATAAAAAATGATTACCCTGAAAAAATATTTAAATTTACACAAAATAAAAAATCATCCTATCTTTACATGAAAATAAAAAAAAACTAAGATACATAAAAAATAAAATAAAAAACCTAAGATTACAAAAGAAAAAAAATCTAAGATTCCAGAAAAAAATAAACAAAATTATCCAAAATTAAAAATTATACCTAATCTAATACCCCCTATAAAAACAAAAAAGCCACCTCTAAAATAAATAAAAAGCCCTAAGCTAACACTAAACTACCAATAGCCCTTAAAAGGGCCTTTTGTAGGGCATTGCCCTAAGTTTAACAGCTCTTTACTTAAAAAAAAATATTAATTACCCCTTACGGTACATTGGAGCCTTTGCAGGTCAAGTAGCTGAAAACATGTAAAATATCTATATGCAATATTAATATTTAATATAGTGTCTTAACCTGTGTCTGTGCAGTAAATATTTCACATCCCAATGTCCTTCACAAAAGGGAATATAATTCTATTTATATATATATATATACTATATATATATATATATATATATATATATATATATATATATATATATATATATATATCTATATATATATATATATATATATGTATAATACCAAAAAAAAACAGATATATATAGAATTTTTTATTATGAATAAATAGAACATATTCTTGTATGTGAATAACATTGGAATGTGAAATATTAATATTTCATGTCGGGTTATCCTATTTGGTTAAACGCTATCGAGTTTGTGCTAGGTTTTTCCACTTTTAGCACTCAATTGTAAGTCTATGGGGAATACATTAACGCAGTTGCGATATTTGAAGTTCAGATTTTGCACGTGTCATGTTAGTGCTCATTGCGAAAACATTTTACTTGTAACTTCGTCTACCTCCATTTGTAACCTAGCCCTTAATGTGATGGTAAACAATGTGATAGTATATAGTTTCATTTGAAAGCATATCCTAAATAAATGTTACAGTCTTTTTTTTTTTTTTTTTTTTGTAGCTTACTTTAACCTCCGGCCCAAGTTGATAGTACATTTTTTTATTCCCTGTCAGCTGTTTCATATTAATCCAATTGAATTGTGTGTCAACTGACAGGCTAAGTTAATGTAAAAAGAAATCACATTTTACACACATGAGCTAAACGATCATTTGCATGAAATCCAAACGTCCAGTAGTATTCGTCTTTCCATATGTGCATTCTTGTAATTTACAGATATAAACAGGTAGCGGGCGGAGGCGGCACACAGTGATGTAAAGGGTAAACAATAAATTGTTGTTACTAAGATTCATTGTTTACTTGGCATCAATCCAGAAAGATGTCAGTGTCACGCAAGAGTAAATAATTTATTAATTGCTTCATTCACTATATGAGTTTAACAAAGTCATAAGCTTCAGTGTATACTATTCTGATGTAGTTTAAGATTTTAGAGGCATGCGCAGTAATATGTATGTGATCGGAGCGTGCATGGAGACCAAGACCCGATCACATTATGGGGCGTCGGGAACAAAAACGGTGGTCGCCAATTTTTTGCTGAATCTTGCGATTAACATATACGTATATATTTTACCCGTTGCCCAACGTTTTTTTCGGTATCACATATTCAGCGCAAGGACTTACACGGAGAGAATGGAGAAATTTTACTCCATTTGTACTTTGCCACACATAGGCAGCACAGCAAGCCTTGTGCGGAGTATATAAGTTTGGTCCACAGAAACTGTACTCCATACTTAAAGGGACACTGAACCCAATTTTTTTTGTTTAGTGATTCAGATAGAGCAGGCAACTTTAGGCAACTTTCTAATTTACTCCTATTATCAATTTTTCTTCATTCTCTTGCTATCTTTATTTGAAAAAGAAGGCATCTAAGCTATTTTTTTTGGTTCAGTACCCCTAGACAGCCACATGTTTATTGGTGGGTGAATTTATCCACCAATCGGCAAGAACAACCCAGGTTGTACACCAAAAATGGGCTGGCATCAAAACTTACATTCTTGCTTTTCAAATAAAGATACCAAGAGAATGTCGAAAATTTGATAATAGGAGTAAATTAGAAAGTTGCTTAAAATTGCATGCTCTATCTGAATCACGAAAGAAACAAATTGGGTCCAGTGTCCCTTTAAGGTGAGGTTTTACCAGGGATTTTATATAGTGACAGAAATATGATTTCCTCCCTTGCATCAATGCCTCTTTTAATACATACAAGTATCTTATTAGCCTTAGAAAGTCTTTAGCTTGTTATTTATTACTACTCCCAAATCATTTTCCTCCTTTACTATGCTAAGTCTAGTCCCATTTAATAATAGGTTACCTGCTTATTTGGACTTCCAAAATGTAGAACCTTGCATTTTACAGTATTAAATCTCATTTTCCATTTACCTGCCCATTCTTCTATTTTTTGTAGATTCCGTTGTAAAGCTATTTCATCCAGCACTGACCTAATGACCTTACACAACTTTGTATCATCTGCAAAAATAGAGATGTTGCTATTTAATCCTTACTCCAAGACATTAATAAAAATATTAAAAAGAACAGGGCCCAGTACTGATCCCTGGATGACTCCTCTGATTATCTTTGTCAAATCTGAGTATGATCTGTTTACAAACTACTCATTGCTCCCTGTCTTTTATCCAGTTATTTATCCATGAGTTAAAATTGTCAGCTATTCCCAGTCACTTAAAGGGACACTGAACCCAAATTATTATTATTTTTTTGATGAAAATAATTTTTTATTAAAATATTGCACGGTTATACAATACAATACGTACACATTCTTATGTGAGTGGTACAAATACAAAGGAAAAACTTCTACTCTAAGGACATGAGTCTCGCTTTACATTGGTAGTTGCTTCTTGAATGGGTTCCATTTTACAATTAATATAGTACCTCATAAACAATTTCTGCAATTAACATTCCACCTCAAAAAAAATAATGGGAAAGAATAGAAAACCAATCCCATAAGGGGGCACTTCCTAAAAACCAAAAACTTTTAAAAATAATGCAAATGTTCTGAAAGCATGGGAGAGGCTCTCAATACTTGTTCCTTTACCCTTATTGACATATTTTATTAAACATAGACAAACCATAGTGGATGAAGTAGGTAGTGAAATAGATATACTCCAGAAGGAATGGACTGTTATAAAACGCTATCACAATATAAAATTTAAGAATTAGCACTTATAACAAAGCTGATGAGTATCAGCAGCAGATCATCGCAAATAAGAACAAAAAACTAAATAGGGACAATGATGACTAGTGAAGGGAGAAGTTTATACTTTTAATCTTAAAATAAAAATCCTAACTCTAATCCTTTCCACAATTCTAGTGGCAATACACAAGGCCCCCCCTCAGAAGAATATGCATACCTGGGGTAGGTGGGGCCACCAATGTGGATCACACGTCTCCTGATCAAGGTTGGCAAATAGTAAGGAACCGACATAACACTGCCAATAATAACATACATCACATGTATAATCATCATATAATACAAACTAATCAATTTTATCCAATAACCATTATTCCAATTCTCTAAACAGACAATACTAGAGATTGGAATCCACGTCCCGTTGGCCCTCATCATTCTAAATCTATTAACACGAGAGAGAAACTATGGGCGCCAGATCACATTCAGGGTCCCATAATAGGCACTACACCAATCAATACAATAACGGCCATTATAATGGGGCCAACCACATTCCACATACAATCAGGGTATTCCTCCCCTGGACGGATCCATTGTCTGATACTGATCAGCGAGCTAAACAAAACATCATACATCCCAATAGGTTTCAGGCCTTGTCTGACAATAGAAACATAGATAAAAGTTTAGTGGGAGATACTCTTCAAATATGCAAACTACGATGCAAGCAAATATGCATAATTTTTCGTGTTGTGTCCGGGACTTACCCCATATGAGCTCCAGTCGCCCCCTTCTTAACGAACCTTCTGTGTCAGTAGTTTTCTGGGCTGCCGGAGGACCTACACGGTCACGATCTAAGGTATATCGATGGGCTAATAGCTCCAAAAGACATCCGGCACTCACATGCGGCTTTAGCAGCGTTCCTGTCCTTGCCAAGCGCGTCCTCTGACGTCAGTCGTGACGTGACGGGGAATCTCCAGTCAGGGGGCGGTGCTCACTCTTCACCCGGGTTTAACAACAGGTTACTAATACACAGAGGCTAAGCAGATCCAAGTGCTGGTGCAAAAGCGAAACAGTCACAAAGAAGGGCAGGATCCAGCTTTAGTACAAAATAAAATCCAACTTTTATTGGGCTCAGTTAAAACGCCAAATAGGCTAGAAGACAGCATACAAGATAGGTGTGTGTGAGCGTGACACCAAAGCTTACATGTTTCGGCATGCAGCCGTAATCATAGCCATAGGTGTCATGCAGGTGAATGCATTCTTAAAAAATCAGTGATACAATACAATTGGACAAAAGGTATATACAAAGCACGCCCACACTCCACAAATTTGAAGAATCATTAACTCTTTGTTCCCTGGACTTAACAACAGTAGTACACTTGCTATTTGGTACACATTAGGGAATTATTATGTTAGTGAAAAATTATAGTACTCAAAGTAGAGTGGTCTGGTAAGCAAACATATAAAACAAATTATGTAATGAATATTCTGTACATAAAAAAATGCTAGTTCTAAAATTTCTAAAGACCACTACTAAATTTAATACCTATAAGCTATATGTAACAAAATAATGTAGGTAATATTCTATCAAATGAATTCAATTTAATTTATATATTTGTAACTTTTTTAATATTCCCTGTTGGGGAAATATTATTGTACCACAGAAATGTTACAAACAGATGAGCACTTTCAGGGAGAGAGGAACTTTAATCTGCCCTGTGTTATTGCTGAATAAATATTCTAGCATTTATGCTCATGTGTGTAACATATCTCTGCTATAATCTGTATAGAACCACAGAAATGTAGAAATGTATAGATCCCATATATTAAATATAGTATAAGGGAAATAGAAGATAGGGGAAAAAAAAAAAACACAGAAATGGAGGTTCAAAATACCAAATACAAAAAGCACTAAGCTAAATGTATAAGTTAAGTATGTAAAAGGATGGTGAAATATGAGATATGTAAATAAGTTCACTGTATGTATTATACTTATATTCAACATGTGGCAAGTATAGTATCAGAAGAGACACCAAAGCTATTCCCAAAAGTTGATTAAATCGTATCTCGAATTTAATCCTAAAGGTAACCTTGTTCTCAAAGTGTAGATCCAATACACTTCTCTTTTCGCAAGTATAGTTTCAAGGTTGCCATCCTCTCTTGGGCACCTTGCTTGTTCAATTGCCACCCATCTGAGAGAGTTCAAGCTACAACTATGTTGGTAGCAAAATGTTGAACTAGAGGTGTACTGGATGTACCTTTAGTGATAGTTGAGAAGTGTTCTCTAATACGGGAATTTATATCCCTAGAGGTTAACCCTACATATTGGACCCTGCACATAGTGCATACGATGACATATATGACATCAGTGCTTTGGCAATTAAGGCAGGATTTGATGGGGTATGTCTGACCTGTTATTGTAGAGGTAAATTCTTTTGTAACCCAGACGAAGTCACAGGGTTTGCACTTTCTGTGCCCACATTTAAACATACCTGAGTGTTGTAACCAGGAACTATTGTGTCGTGATGTCGGTTTTAATTCTGTTGGGGACAGAATGGATGCCAATGTAGGACTTTTTTTATAAGAGCACCTAACCCCTTGTTTTACGGTTTCTACCAGCTTATCGTCAGCTGCCAGTAGAGGAAAATGTTTCCTAACTATATTACAGATCTGGGGATACTGTGTGCTGAAAGTTGTCACAAAGTGTACACCTTTAAAGTCATTATGTGTGGTTTTGGGTTTGTGCTACCAGAAGTTGGTCCCTATCCAGCTTATCAACAGCTAGTCTAGCTTGTTTGATATGTCTACGGGCATATTTTCTATCTTTGAGTCTCTTTTCTAGACACTCAGCCTCATGTACATAGTCTGCAGTGTTGCTACAATTCCTCTTAAGCCTGGTAAACTGGCCTTAGCAACAGCATAAGATGTGTTCTTAGGGTGGCAACTGGAGGCATGCAGAAGTGTGTTGCCTGAAATGGGCTTACGATATACTTTAGAGGTGATTTTACCACTGCTTTCCCCAGTGAGGCTTAAGTCTAAATAGTTGATACATATAGAATCTGTAGTGTAGGTGAAACTTAAGTTCAGATTGTTATTATTAATCATCTCAATGAAACTTATAATGTCTGCAGGTGAACCTGACCAAATAAACAGGAGATCATCAATATAGCGTTTAAAAAAACAAATATATGATCTGTATGGGTTGCTATGGTCAAAGATGTTGTCTAGCTCCCATTTGCCAAGAAATAGGTTTGCATAGGAGGGGGCGTATTTCGCCCCCATGGCCGGTACACCGCATTTTTGCACATAGTATTGCCCTTCAAAGGTAAAGAAATTATGAGTCAATAGAAACTCTAAAATTCTTAGAACATATTTTTGAAAATCAGATGTATATTCAGTATGTGTAGTGAGAAAATATCTAACTGCCTCTATGCCCCCTGTGGTGTGGTATTCTTGATATAGAGAGACCACATCTACTGAAAGCCAGTGGTAATTGCTTTGCCAATTGGATGTCAGTTAGAAGATTGAGTACGTGTTTTGAATCTCTAATATATGTAGGTAATTGGTTGACCAATGGCTGTAGGATGGCATCAAGCCACTGGGACATATCTTTCAAATATAGAATCTATACCACTAACTATTGGGGCGACCCTTTACGTTAGTGAGAGATTTGTGGACCTTAGGGAACATATGAAACACTGGGATCTTAGGATATTTGACATAAAGATAGTCAGCTGTATTTTCATCTATAAAACCGGTGTTCAACGCCATCATCCAAAATATCAAACAACAATTTTCTTGTACTCATTAGTTGGATTCCTTAGTAGGAGCGAGTAATCTGAAGGATTACTTAGCTGTCTAAGAGCCTCTGATATATAGTCTTTCCTATCTAGGACTACAATAGTGCCCCCCTTATCTGATGGACGAATTACCAGATCTGGTTGTTGTTGTAATGACCTTAGTGCTTCAGATTGTCTATTGGTTAAGTTGTTAGTTGTTCTATCTGTGGTTTCTTTTAATTTCTGCAATTCTGATTCTACTCGTGAATGAAATGTCTCTATTATTGGCCCTCTATTTTGTATCGGGTAGAAGGTAGATTTATTTTTGAATGATAACGCCCTATTGAGTGTTCCAGGGACACTGTTGTCCTCTGTGGCAAGTTTTTGGAGGGATATGAGATCACAAATTTCTGAAAAGGTGTTTATACCTATGTTGGGTGCAGTGTGAACTCTATCTGGTTCAAGGTTAACGTTTTCATGTGGGGCATCTGCAAAGTGTTTCTTTAATGTGATGTTCCTCACAAACTTATTAATATCTATTAGTGTCTGAAAGATGTTGAAGTTTGTAGTAGGTGCAAAACCTAGGCCTAGGGATAGTACATCTATTTGATCATTAGTCAGTGTAACTGAAGATAAGTTAACCACACTGTTTATTTGTATTTGGTCTGTGTGCGGTTGCCCCGTACTGGGTACCTCTCTTGATTGTTGTGTGTTGTCCCCCCTATGCCCTGTAATGGTGGGTCCATGGGAAAAACCTGATTTAGTAATGTCATGTCTTGGGTCCCTACATTCACAGCATGTGCACTCATTTGTTCATTTGATCTATTAGTAGGGGTATATTTAGCGTTAGAATTTTTATCTTTAGATCTCACTGTTTGTGGTGTTAAACTAGTGGATACAATATTGAGAGTGTTAGATGCATTAGAGACATTAGAGCAATTGGGCCCTATAGGAGCCTTAAGAATGCCCTGTTGTGTGTTAGAGATGGTGTTTGTCTGAGTTACTATGTCTATTTCATTATCTCCACCTGAATTATATTCATCTGAAGATCTGTCTGTATCGCTATCAGAAAAGCTAACTTGTTTGCGGTGACCCCCTTCGATGCCTACGGTTACCCCTACGGTTTTGGTTCTGTGGTAAGCTTCGTCTATATTGGAGCGTTGCTTTTTGTTCCAAATATAGACTGAATTTTTCTGATAGTCTGTTTTGTCACGTACAAACTTGGTATGTTTGTTCTCCATTATAATTTGCTTACCACGGGCCAAAGACGATTGTAAAATCTTATCAAATTTAGCAAAGTCAGGGTCAGCACTTCTATTATTAAGCTCTATCTGAAGTGCATCTATTCATGTTTAACATCATTCAAATGTTGTGTCCTATATTGTATCAATAATAACATTAAGTTGACATGAACATTCTGATAACACTGCATTCCATTTATCAACAAATTCTGTGTCCGTAGTATCAACATCAAAGGTGGGAAATTTGAAAATTCTCAGTCCTCTGGGAATCATTTGTGCTTTAAGATATGATTGGAATGTCCAAATGTCCCACTGTGCTTTTGTTTCTTTGAACAAGAGAGTCTCCATAGTTTCAAATAAAGTGCTAAGTGAGAGTGTCCCCTTATCCTCAGAAAATATTTTTTCACATTCTGTGGAACTATTACTACGTGCAGTAGCAGGTCTCAGGGAGAAATATTGTGGTGCCGTTTCTTCCATTTCAAATCTGTGCTGATTTAAATATTCAAAAAAGTTGATTTTAATATAAAAAGTTACAAATATATAAATTAAATTGAATTCATTTGATAGAATATTACCTACATTATTTTGTTACATATAGCTTATAGGTATTAAATTTAGTAGTGGTCTTTAGAAATTTTAGAACTAGCATTTTTTTATGTACAGAATATTCATTACATAATTTGTTTTATATGTTTGCTTACCAGACCACTCTACTTTGAGTACTATAATTTTTCACTAACATAATAATTCCCTAATGTGTACCAAATAGCAAGTGTACTACTGTTGTTAAGTCCAGGGAACAAAGAGTTAATGATTCTTCAAATTTGTGGAGTGTGGGCGTGCTTTGTATATACCTTTTGTCCAATTGTATTGTATCACTGATTTTTAAGAATGCATTCACCTGCATGACACCCTATGGCTATGATTACGGCTGCGTGCCGAAACATGTAAGCTTTGGTGTCACGCTCACACACACCTATCTTGTATGCTGTCTTCTAGCCTATTTGGCGTTTTAACTGAGCCCAATAAAAGTTGGATTTTATTTTGTACTAAAGCTGGATCCTGCCCTTCTTTGTGACTGTTTCAATAGAAACATAAAAACATAGATATTGACGGCAGATAAGAGCCATAGGCCCAGCAAGTCTGCCCGACCTTACCTAACAGTATATACTTATCTAGTTCGTAGGATAGCCCTATGCTTGTCCCATCCATTTTTAAAGTCCCCCACAGTGTTTGTTGCTACTACCTCTTGAGGAAGTTTATTCCATAAATCAATCACTCTTTCTGTAAAGAAGTGCTTCCTCAAATTAATCCTGAATCTACTACCCTTTAGCTTGAGCTCATGACCCCTTGTTCTTGAATTTTCCATTTTATGTAAAATACCCACAGCCTCAGTTTTACTAAACCCTTTAATGTACTTGAAAGTTGCTATCATATCACCTCTTTCCCTTCTCTCCTCTAAGCTATACATATTTAGGTCATTGAGCCTATCCTGGTAAGTTTTATTTTTTAGACCATGTACCATTTTGGTAGCCCTCCTTTGCACAGATTCAAGTTTGTTAATATCCTTCTGAAGATATGGTCTCCAGAACTGCACACAATACTCAAGATGAGGCCTAACTAATGATCTATAAAGTGGCATAAGAACCTTACTATTTCTGCTGCAAATACCTCTACCAATACATCCAAGCATTCTGCTAGCCTTACTCACTGCATTACTACATTGTTTACTAAGTTTTAAATCATCTGAAATAATAATTCCCAAGTCCTGTTCCTCGTCTGTAACAGTCAGTAAAGTGTCATTGAGTCTGTAATTAACATTTGGATTTTTCTTCCCTAAATGCATTATTTTACACTTTGCTGTGTTAAACTTTAGATCCCAGTCGTTTGTCCAAATCCTCCAATTGTTGTATATCACTTCTCATTTTGTCTACCCCCCTGGAACATCCACTCTGCTGCAAATTTTTGTATCATCTGCAAAGAGACATACTTTCCCCTGTAGCCCTTTGCTGATATCGCAGATAAATATGTTAAACAAAACAGGCCCCAGAACTGACCCCTGAGGAACACCACTAGTAACAGCCCCTCTGCTGAATGAACTCCATTTACTAAGACACTTTGTTTTCTGTCCTTAAGCCAGCATTCCACCCAGTTCACAATTTTTGAATCTAGACCAAGGAGATATAGTTTGTGAATAAGTTTATTGTGTGGGACGGTGTCAAATGCTTTGCTGAAATCTAGATATGCTACATCAACTGCTCCTCCCTTGTCTAATACTTTTGTTACATAATCAAAGAAGTCAATTAGATTAGTCTGACATGATCTCCCTGAAGTAAAACCATGCTGATTTTGGTCCTCTAAATTGTTTGTCTTTATGTAAGTCATAATTCTTTCTTTTAAGAGGCTTTCCATTAATTTCCCTACTACTGAAGTTAAACTAACTGGCCTGTAGTTGCCAGATTCTTCTCTACTGCCCTTTTTATGAAGGGGTATTACATTTGCTATTCTCCAATCATCTGGGACAGCTCCTGTTAATAGTGACTGATTAAACAGATCAGTTAATGGGACAGTTTATCACTGATCGAAAGTTCTTTTAAAACCCTTGGATGAATATTATCAGGACCCACTGCCTTTGTAACATTTATTTTTGATAATGCTAACAAAAACCTCATCCTCTGTAAAAAGATTACTGTTAAGCTTGTTTCTATTTTGCGTAGCATCCCTTAATGTAGACATTATATCTTCACAATCTTTAGTGAAAACAGAACAGAAGTAATCATTGAGACAGTCTGCAATCTGCTTATCTCCTTCTATTATTCTACCATCAACTGATTTCAATTTTACTATTCCTACCTTATTTTTTCTTCTTTCACTGATATATCTAAAGAATGTTTTGTCCCCATGTTTTACTGACTGTGCTATCTTCTCTTCTGCATGAGCTTTAACCTTCCTAATTAACTGCTTAGTCTTTTTTTGTTGGAGTCTCCATATTTTCATATCATCATCTGCTTGTGTGTGTCTGTAATTTTTATAAGCTATCTTTTTTGTCTTTACAGCATGTGCTACTTCTTTGAAAACCAAATTGGTTTTCCGCTTTCTTTTACTTTTACAGACATGTCTAATACAGTGTGCGGTTGCATCTAAAATGGCACCTTTCACAAATTCCCACTGTTCTTGAACCCCTGTAATAAGAGTTTTCCCCTTTAAATAGTTTTTTAGGTATTCTCCCATTAATGAAAAATCTGCCGTCCTAAAGTCTAAAACTTTTGTTTTAGTCTGGGTGGACAGTTCCTGAACATGAATACTAAACCAAACAGATTGATGATCACTGGATCCTAAGTTCTCACCTACAGACACATCTGAAACTGTATCACTGTTTGTAAGTATTAGATCTAATATAGCTTCCTTACGAGTTGATAGTGATCTTGTTCATAACACCTCCTCTCCATCTTTTGCCCAGTCACATTTTTTAGGAACCGGCTCTCACCCACAGGATCCTCCTGTATGGCAGTCTGCCCTAGGCCCATCATTACCTCAAAGGTTCAAAAGACAGCTAGGAAGCGGGGATGTAGAGGAAGAGCCCTCTCCCGCAAAAAGGACAAACTACAGAGATTAAAAAAAGGCATCCACAATCTATCTTCTCACCCCCTCACTGATGATGAGATTAAGGTCCTAGGTAGGGGTCTTTACTTTTGTCCTTCCAATCAATTCAATGTATATAAATTATATGTGGATATTAATAGTTATATGAGGAAGCTATCCCTGCAAAAATATTTTGCGGACAAACAGATGAAAGACAATCTAATGAGACCTATTGTCACAAATGATATGAGCTTACAAATCAGAGAGGGATGTTTCACATACAAACCACATACAGTAGTTGAAGATTTATTTGATGACTTTATTCACACCAATTTATAAACTAAATCTTCTTTTGTCCCCCCTAAATCCAATACTAACAATATTGATATCTTTTCTAACCTATTGCTAGAAGATCTAGATAAATTATCTAAAAAAAAAAAAAAAACTGAGATATAAGAATAATTTGAGACCTTGTGAGAGGAAAGCCCTACTGGGACTCACGAGGAATTCTAACCTGGTGATTAAACAAGCGGACAAGGGGGGGGGTAGTCCTACAAGATTTGCAGGACTATATCAGCAAAGCCAATCGTATTCTTAATGATAAAGAATACAACAGTACTATGTTTGGTGACCCTACAATTAAATATCAACAGGAACTATTCAATATTCTTCATTTGGGTCTAGATAGGGGAATTCATACTAAGAAAGAAATGTAATTTTGTTTCCCCAGGTCCCCCTGCACTGTGTTCTACTACCACTTGACCAAAATTCATAAGGACCCCCTTAAACCTCAGGGCTGTTCTATTATTGCGGGAATCGGTAGTTTAACCGATTCCCTATCTGCTTATATTGATTTCTTTTTACAAAAATTTGTGGTGTCATATCAGGGACTCAACAGATTTGTTGCTTAAATTACAAACCATAACAAAGGATGATGAATGTTGGTGGATCACCTGTTATGTCGGAGCCCTATACTATAATATCAAACATGAGTTGGGGATACAAGCTGTGTGTTCATATTTGGAACAAGACATGTACATGCCTGACACACAAAGTGATTTCATCATCCAACTTATTACTTTTATTTTACAACATAATTATTTTCTGTATCAAGGTAAATATTATTTACAGAGGAAAGGAACGGCCTTGGGCACCAGGTTCGCACCTAGTTTCGCAAATTTATTTATGGGACAATTTGAAAATCTTTATATTTATGAATCCCATTTTGCTGCGAACCTGGTGTTCTATGGACGTTATATTGATGACCTTCTATTTATTTTCAGAGGACCATATACATTGATCACAGATTTCATAAATTATCTTAATAACAACACATTTGGTATATCTTTTACCCACAGCATACATAAAGATAGGATTGAATTCTTGGACTTGGTCCTCACTAGGGGGCCCAATGGAGCAGTTTCTTCTAAAACCTTTTTCAAATCAGTAGACTGCAACAGCTTTTTACACTTTGAGAGCAACCACTATTTGAGTTGGAAAACTAATGTGCCATATGGCCAGTTCAGGAGGACTAGGAGAAACTGCTCCACACTATCAGACTATGATGAGCAGGCTGGGGTACTTGGGGATCGATTCTTGGAGAAGGGATACCCCAGAGAACTCATAACCAAAGAGCTCATCAGGGTGAGAGAGGAGGACCGTACCCAATATTTCTGTAGGAAGAATATAGTCAAAGATAATTTTGAGGATAAGAACCAACCCCTCTTCATCACCAGATTCAATTCTATCAGGAGATCAATAAAATTCTCACTAAACATTGGCCCATTTTAATTAATGATTCCACACTCAAGAATATCATTGGATTGAAACTAAAAGTGGTGTATAGAAGGGCTCCCACCCTCAAGACCCTTCTGGCTCCGAGCAAAATCGTGAGAGACAAACCAATGTCCAAGTGCAGTTTTTTGGATGAGGCTAGGCCCAAATACAAAATCTCCAAATGTGGGAAGAAACAATGTGGCATGTGCTCTTCCATTTCACACCATGTGTCCACTTTCACCTCAAGGACAATGGGTGAATCATTCAATATAAAAAATTCTATGACCTGTGAGTCTTCCTTTGTGGTTTATTTGTTAAACTGTGAATGTGGGGTCCAATATGTGGGCCACACATGCCGCAAAGTGAAAAAGAGATGGGGAGAACATTCCACTAATATCAAAAACACATCCAAGAGCCACAGAGTCTCAAGAAACTGCCAAAATGCTCATGGGACAATCAAGAATCCCATGAGAATATTGTCTATTGAACATGTGCCTAGAACTCAGGCCAATGCATTTATGACCCTTAAGAGACGTGAATCCTATTGGATCACAAAATTACAGACTCTTCAGCCTAATGGTCTTAATGAAAATTTAGATTTGGCAGCATTCATTTAAAACTAGTACCTGTAGGATTAATAATCACCTCTACGGGACTAAATCAGATTTATTGACCGTTATCCTGTGGAATATTCAAATTAGTTACTTGGAGCATATTTTAGTGTATAGTAATAGATCATTTCTAGGTTTGTGCATTCGTGGCTTATTTTCTAGTCCATTTTTTGGACAAAGACATTATTTTTGCGGTGTATATAATTTAAGGGTGTTGTCTTTCTTTTTCTTTTTACATAATGATTATATGTCATTATGTTTTTGCAATAGCTTTGACTCTAATAAGTCTGGCTTATACACTACATTTTTCATTTACTACTCTAGGAGAATCCTTCAATTGTTCACATCACTTTCAGACCTGTCAGTCTATCAAGTCCTGTGTCATTATTCCTAATGCTCAGTTTACAATGCAGTTTATGATTATCATTACATTTTTTCACTTTAGGAGAATCCCTCAATAGATCACATCATTGTCAGACTTGGTAGTCTGACAAGTCCTTTGTCATTATTTCCTAATGCTCAGATAACTATTTTGTTTATGATTATCATTACCCCGGTGCTGATCTCACTAGTAAACAAGTGCTTTACATCAATTATTCCCATTTACATATTTTTTATTTATTCATGAGATTGTTCAGGATCTACATGCCTTCACATTTTCATTATTATATATATGTGTTCACAGACAAGGACCCTTGAACAATTTGTCTCACTTTTTTATTTTTTTATTCCCTATTAATATTCCTTTTTGTGCTACATTCTGTAGATATTGGGTGGGCGTTATTTATTTATTACTCACATTATATTCATCACTAGTTCAACATTCACATATCCACCCATCTCCTCACACTGAGGCATACTCACTTATCATTTCATAAACATATTAGATTTTCACATCTCCTCACATTGAGGCATACTCTTATATATCTTCACACATATATCAGATTCTCATCACATCACACCACATTACACTATATCACTTCATATTATGTTGTCACTTCTAGGCGTTTGGCTCTCCTAGTCATTGTATCATGCATAACATATATTATCACATTCTTGTCATATAGCCCATACACTATAAGGGCTACTAAAAAGTTTTCCATAACATGTAACATCACTCCCTTAGCTTTATATATCATGGTTATTATAATTATTCTTATGGTAGCTCTTTATATTTAGTTCACTTTGTTATTACCATTTATCACATATCAGTGACACATTGGTTTATCACCACTATCTTCACACTAGAGTCAGGTCTCTTATTTTATATCACTGCACCACACATATTGTTTGGTCCCTTCACCTGTCTCACATTATCCAGTGTTGATGCCCTGGTTATTGTAGCTAATTTTTAGCGATCATGTTGAGTGTACACTTTTACACTGATACGTCCTCATTTGTTTTATATAATATATAGGAGCATCTGGGCCCATTATATCCATCAGGCCGCTTTTTACTTGGTTTGTGTCCGATAGTCTACTAGACTTGCACAGCTAAAATAGGGTCATTACCATATGAAAGGCGTCTTCGCGTACAAACAGCTTGTGAAGCCGCAGGCCCAGCCCCTTCCTTGTTTCTTCCCCCTCGGATTGGTGTTTGCAGCATTTCGCATCCTCCCACCATTTTCTTCTCTGAAGTCAGTGACGATGCAGGTGTCAGAAACCGGATGGCAGCACTGATAAAATAATATTTAGCACAACACTTGCAACAATCTAATAATTTATCTTTGAGCCCCTGGGTAATGTTACCTTCAGATGGAAATTAATTTCTAACAGGTATAATATGTTTTTATCATATTAAGTGATTTGGTACGATCAGTGGGATCTAAAATACACGAACATACCATTTTTATGTTAGTTTTTTTTTTGTTTATTTATTGATTTAGTTATTTAGGCATTCTATTTCAGAATAACATTTTGGGTCATTGTGGTAAAAAGCTTTTTCCACTTTTTACTTTCTATGTATTTTTATCTCATTGTCTAGTACAGAGTGTGATTTTATTGCGTGTGACGTTTGCAACTTTTAACATGAGAATGTTATTATTATTATATATTTTATGTGAATTTATCAAAGGTTACTGTCTCATCACAGCAAAATGATTCGATTAACTCAAGCATCAGTATTATTTTAGGACTGTATCATGCATAGTGTAGGTTTACCCTTTGTATCTTGTATTTCTATCATGCTATCATTTGGTGTTATGTTTGCAATTTGAAACACAATAAAGTTATGACCATCAATTGTATAAGCTTACAAAAGATTATTGTCTTACCTCAGTGAATTGATGATTTTCATGTTTATGTGCAATGGTGTTAAAGACAAACAATGTATATGTATATATATATATTGTGATTAACTGTTTGGTTGTGAGGTCATTATTTGGGAGGGTATGTGTACACTGGTTACCATCCCAACTAATTACCTTTTCTCTTTTATATAGCAAGTGTATCTCATTTTACTTTGGTATAGCCTGAGGAAAAAGCCCTTTTGGAGGCTGAGAAATGCGTCGCTCTGTTTTTATCAATAAATGTAAGCTTTTTGATACACTTGCTGCTTTTATTTTGGACTATTCCTAATTCTCTCCTCTTGGACATATACCGTTTGGCCGGTGAAGGGTTATTGTCTATATCCAGTACGGTCTGTTGGGCGACTGAGGGGTCCCAGCCTGCTTTGACTGCCTGTAGGTGCGCTGCTTTGTGTAAGTTTGACCAGTAATTATCCATTTCCTGTATCAAAACTGTACTGGGCTATGGATTTCGTTTTATGTTATCAACAGGAATAGGAACTTGCTTGCTGTCTGCTGATTATCGTTTCAGTGTCTCTGCTGTGGGCACACAATGAGCTGGACCACTGCTAATTGATCCAGCCTGCACTATTTGCACCTTTGGGTGCCCTACCTTTGTGAGTATTTATATCACATCATTGTTCTTCAATTGTGCAGACTTTACTAGGCCATATTGGCGCCTCTGTTTCTTCTTTTATCCAACATTCCACCTCAGGAGCCACAATATCTTAATCTCTTATCTTACTATGGTCCGCCTCGTGCCTTAGTTCAATAGTCCTATCTTTATTATTTATTCTTCTAATTTCTTCAGAGAACATAATATATGGTTCCCAAACCCCAACAAATGTATCTTGTTGATTTAACATGCTGGCTGTTAAGTTGTTTCTTTGATAGTGATACTCCAACTTGTTTAAAACATAGCTAAGTGGGGGAGGTTCCATCTTCCAAAATTTCGCAATACTCAAACTAGTGACAATACATATCATTGCAGCCAATTTGTTTTGCTGTAGAAGAATGCCGTCTATTAGAAAGTATAAGAGGGCTTGTTCAGGTTTAAGGGTTATGTTTTTAGAGAAAAACTTACTCAGTAGTCGAGAGGTCTGATCCCATAGTTCTCTGACCCTAGGAAACCCCCACCACATATGCAGGTATGTACCTTCTTCTGTATAATTCCTATAGCAGGGGTGAGTATCTAAATCTGTTCCACTATGAAACCTTTTTGGGTATAAATACCATCTAAAAGCCACTTTCAAGAAGTTTTTCTTCAGAAAAGCATTCACAGTGAAGGATGTTCCCTTAAATAGATTTGTCTCCCACTGTTCCAAAGGCCATGCATTATTTAATTCACTTTCCCATTTCCTTATAAATGCTGGTTTATTTTCTTTATTAGGGTCATTAAAGATAGAGTATAATTTTCCTGTCCCATTACTTCCTATATGCTTGATTTTAGTTGGAGATAGTGAAACCAGGAGTGGTCCCCAGATGTGTCTAGGCTTTCATATTGAATGAAGGTTAGGGGTTTATTTTGTCTAAAAACATCTGCAATCCAATATAGTCCCTTGTTAGCCCATTTACTTTTAACTAAGTCCTCAATTGGTGAACCTAATGTTATTAAGGGAGTCAGCATGGATTTAGGACTAAGGAGTGGGAACTTACGAATCAAAACGTCCCACAAACGGATGGTGTGTTCTATTGCTATAAATTGTTTGTATCTTGGAGGTCTATATTTTTTAACTGACCATAATACTCTGCAAATTTAATCTGTTTCGAGAAGATCTGCCTCTAATTTAACTCATTGTTTCTCGCTATCCAATTTGCTCCAATGTAGTGTTTGCGCCATTCTGGCCGCATAATAATAAGCGACCAAACTGGGGACTCCCACACCTCCATCTTTTCTGTTTCTAACTATGAGAGACTTATTAATGCGCGCCCGCTTCCCTTGCTAGATGAAATTTAACATTTCTCTTTGGACTTTGCGGATTTCCTGAATCGGTATTGATATAGGAAGGGATCTGAATATAGTATTTTAGGTAATATTGTCATTTTGGTCGTGACAATTCTCCCATATAGAGAGATTTTATGTTGGGTCCATCTATTCATTAATGTTTTGATGTGTTTAAACATTGGGGTGTAGTTTTCTTTATATAAGTTATGAACATTGGTCGTTAAGTTAATTCCTAGGTACTTAAGTTTGTTTTTGAGAAAAGTTTAATTCTAGCAATTTTATTGTGTGCTGGGGTATATGTACCCCAATAGCTTTGTATTTCTGATCATTAATTTTATATACTGAGAGTTGGCCAAATTTATGAATAATTGAATATAGGGGTGGGAGTGACAAGAATGGTTTTGTGATAGAAAGTATGATATCCTCTGCAAATAAGGAAATCTTAAAATTCTGTGATCCCACTGGAACTCCAGCAATATCTGTATAATTTCTAATCTTAGTAGCTAAGGGTTCAATACTAAGTGCGAATAAAAGGGGATAAGTAGCAACCTTGTCTAGTTCCATTTCTAATTTTGATTCTCTTGGATTGGTAGCCTGCCAATCTCACAAATGCTTCAGGATTGAAATATAATTTTGATATAGCATCATGGAAACCCACCTGATCATTATTAATTAATTTTTTAATACTCATGTTCAATCTATTTGCTAGAATTTTGGTGAATAACTTAATATCTTGGTTTATGAGGGAGATATGCCTATAGTTCTGACAGTATTGTGGGCTTTTCCACGGTTTGGGGACAACAGAGATACGGGCCATTAACATGTCTGGAGGAATATCACTACCTTGCATGATTAGATTGAATAGTTTGACTAACTGTGGTATAAGGATTTGTTGTAATTCTTTATAGAAGAAGCCCCCAAATCCATCTGGGCCTGGAGTTTTATTTCTCTTAAGATCTTTAATTGCTAAGGTGTTATCGATGCATTCAGCGTATCTTTATCTTCTGAAGTTATTTCTGGTAATTGGGCTAAATTTAGAAAGTTCTTCAGTTCCAATGTCTAGTCTGGCTTTTTCTCGCTTTCTTAATTTATTGGATTCAGAGATCAGGAGCCCTCTAGTAAATAATTTAAGTGCCCCCCAAATATAAACTGGATTTGCAGTGGATCCATCATTTATGGTATGAAATTCTGTGATGTCTTTCTGGAGCTTTTGTAGGACAATGCTATCTTTTAAAAAGACTTGGCTGTAGGGACCAAGATCTAATTCTATTAGGATTTAATAATCCTGTTAGTCTTAACTCAACTAGTGAGTGGTCTGACCAGGGACAGTTAATAATTTTTGCTCTAGCTAGTAAAGGCAACAAAATTTGACTTAATAGGGTATAATCGATTCTGGAGTATGTGCTATGAACTGCTGAGAAATATTTATAATCCCTAGCATTTTTATTCATAGCTCTCCATCCATCTATAAGGTTTTGATCTAAGAGGAAGTCTTTTAGTCATTTTTGGGGACTTTTATGAGTAGCGGGTATATCGTCATCTCTCGGAGTCCTATCAATTTTATTGTCTAGGGTGATATTAAAATCTCCTCCTATTATCATCTTGTAGTTTTTGTAGTATGAAAGGGGCTTGATTACTATTGGGCGCATAGACATTTGCTAAGAAGATTGGTATGTTCTGTATATTTCCTCTCTCTATAATAAACCTCCCTTCCTTATCTTTAATAATTTCTTCCTCCTTAAAGTTAAGGAACATATGCATTAGAATCGAAACTCCACATTTTTTCTTCTTGTTGACTGCATGATACTGTATTGGAAAAATTTTATCCCAATATTTGGGTGTATACTGAGATGTGAAATGTGTCTCTTGGATCATGACAATTTGAGCTTTAAGTGCCTTATATTCAAGTATGGCTTTTTTTTCTTTTAATATCTGAGTTTAGACCCCTTACATTGTGTGATATTATCTTAATCGTCATGACACTGCTTCAAACTATACCAGGGCTTAATTCCATGGAGTGAGAATAAAAGGTCAACATAACTCTTTCTCATTATGTATAGTATATGCCTCATAGGCCACCACTTTTCTAGCAGTAAAACAAACAGTAGGCAAGTTAAAGACATCATGGAGCTTACAAATAGATTTTGAACCTTTTCGCCTTTACTCATACTAAGATGATAAGCGTATCACTTCTTCTTTTGAACTTTGGAGTGTGCATCATTTTTAACCATTAGTTGGAAAATATACCAACCAAAAAACCAAAATATTACCTTTTTAACCAATAACTGTTCTAAGCAATTAAATACTATTTTTTCCTAATCACATCAATTATAGCGACTGTAAGTAGCATAAATAACTGTTAATTACCTGGGAGGATGAGGGGGGTTAGTTAAGGATTGGTTCAGTAATATAGTAGGATAGTGGGGCAAAAAGAGGCGGGGAGGGTTGGATTATGGGTAGGGATAGAAAGGAGTGACCTCAAGCATGACCTCCATATAGGTCAGCCAATTAGTAGGGACTATCAGGGTATCGTATCCTCACAACTAACATTGTGAGGTGTCAAAAAGAACCTATGACTGAGTTGTTAAATCTCATAGGAGAGAAAAGTCAGATTACCTGAGCAATCTTTGCTGGTTATCAAGGTGGGGGTGCACGTTCTCTTCCCGGTATGTCGCTGGTATCATCTATATTGGTGCTGGTTTTGGCTCTCTTAGATTTGGCATTTTTGCCAACTATGGTCCAATCTCTTTGAAAGGATTTTCTTTGTTGTTTGGGAGATTCCTAAGTTGCTAATGTCTCTGGTAGTAATTTCAGCTGCTCTAAGAGGCGAAGTCCTTCTTCCGTAGAGGAACATGAATGGGAAGCGTTTTAATAGGTGAATGTCAATTTGAAAGGAAAGTTCCACCTATATTTAATATTTTTTGTAATGAGGATTTGTATTACAGGTTTAATTTATCTCCTTCTGCGCAGCGCCGTTGGTGACAGATCTGTGTATATTTGGATTTTGTTGCCTTCAAATTTGAGGTTACGTGTGTTTCTGGTTGCTTTCATTATCTCTTCTTTAATATGGAAATAGTGCATCTTTACAATGATGTCCCGGGTAGTCGACTGAGATGGTTTGGTTAATGCTCTGTGTGCTCTGTCCATGAGGAGCATGGGTAGCTCTATCTCTGGGACTAATCCATGGAACAAGCTAGTGAGCGTTTCTTGCACGTTTTTGTAGGTTTCCGGTAGATTTCTGATCCGCATATTAGAGCATCTGGATCTGTTTTCCATGTCCTCTATTTGATCCTCTAATTTTCTTATATAAATGGAATGGTCTAGCAGAGTGGTCCTGATTTGTGGAATCTCCTCTGTTACATCATCTAGTTTTTCCTCAATGTCAGACGTTCTATGTCCTATTTCCTGTATATCCCTCTTTAGTTCTGACAGAGCTGATTTAAATTCCTCCTGGAACATAGCTTTTATTTGTAGGAGTAAGTCCTTGTTTTGTGAGTCTGTGGAACCCTGATTCTCTGGATCACTCTGTTCTTGAGAGTACACATCTCTTGCTGGAGATAACATTTTATCCAGATTTTTTTGTTTGGCTTCTGCTTTTCATATTGTGGCTAGCTCAATAATGATCTGTGACAAGAAATAGAAATGCAATTGTGCTAGATATTTGTAGTTTTGATACCAGGGACAAGTTTCACTTTATTTTATTGATAGAGATGCACTATTATTCTGGAATTAGGAGGTCATATGGGGGATGCCTCTTCACCTCAGGTCATATATGCTACTGGTCACTATTGCGCTATATGAATTCTATCATAGAGTAGTATGTAACATATTTCTTATCTTTCTTGCAGCTTTTTGTGTTTGCAGTAACTTTTTGGTTCAGGGCTAAATCAGGGTTTGTGCATTACAGCTCACTGTTATCTAAAAACGACTTCCCAATCTTATCCGGGCTCTTTACTGAGTAGCAATGTGGGTCAGGGTAGGAAGTATATTGCTGGTGGAGTGGTTGTTCAGTAAGGTGTCTGAGATAATCTGATTTCCCCTAAGTTTCAGGCACTGATAGCTCATTCAGAACTACACCCTAATTCAAAAAGTCTCACTCTTGTATATTCTGTCTTTTATAACGTTTCACTCATCTTATGTCACCCTTGGTTTCTGAATAGTACACCACTCCCCAGGGAGGTTGTCCGCACAGGATTCTAACAGAGAAGAGGCCTGGGGGTATGACCTGCCAATGAGGTTATTGGCAGGAAAGGGGAGGGGAGAGTGCACTACATCTAAAGACAACGTTATTAATGGGAAATAGTGTATTTAAGATGTTTCACTACTTATATTTCCTCCTGATCTCCCTGAGCTATAAGCTGTGTATATGTGCTATTATACTATTAAAACAGTGTGTTAGGGTGCTAGTTTTAGTCTTTCTACACAGACTTGTTATTAGTACTATAAATACTCTTATTGATCTGTCTCAGTAAGGTCAGGCCAGTCTCAGTCAGTATCGGGTCTAGGCAGCACTTTCAACAATCCTTAAGATGGCGAATCGCACCAAAACAGTTTTTTATTTTTAATCTTGGGACTTATGTTTTTTGTTTCTGGCCGCAGCTATTTCTATTATGCTTTTAACAATCGACATGCGCTAGAACAGTTTTTTTGTTTTTTTGTCTTGGGGCTTTTTGGTTTCTGGCCGCAGCTACTTCTATTATGCTTTATGGAGTGTAATGTGATGGCAACCTGCCAGATGATCTGCTAATACTCACTGCTTCGATGTCCGCAGTTTTCCGACTAGGTTCCCTGCTATTCTCTGCTAGACGTGCTTATGACTCGTTGCCTCACTGTTTTATTCTTCAGTCAGGATGATCAGGTCCCCGTGATTTACCCAGATACAGATTTCAGTTCCATGGTCTCGTTGCTCCGTGAGAAGGCCCAGCCTCCCTTCTTCTTTATCTAGCCAGCTAAAACAGCTGATTCAGTCTGCACTTGGTGTTATCGCTGCTCTGAAATGTAATCACTCGTTTTTAAGTGAGTTGCTATCAATATTCTTGTAGAAATTAGTTGAAAATTACTTTTATGCCCTGGAGCTCTTATCAAGTGTGACTGTTCTCTTCTCCTGGTAGCTCTGCCCCCAAAGAGCATGAAATTTTAAGCAACTTTCTAATTTACTCCTATTATCACATTTTCTTCATTCTCTTGTTATCTTTATTTGAAATGCAAGAATGTAAGTTTAGATGCCGGCCCATTTTTGGTGAGTAACCTGGGTTATTCTTGCTGGTTGGTGGATAAATTCATCCACCAATAAAAAGTGCTGTCCAAGGTACTGAACAAAAAAAAACTTAGATGCATTATTTTTCAAATAAAGATAGCAAAAGAACAAAAAGAATTGATAATAGGAGTAAATTAGAAAGTTGTATACAATTGCATGCTCTATCTGAATCACGAAAGAAAAAATTTGGGTCCAGTGTCTCTTTCATTTTGTACATTAAAGGGACAGTCTACTCCAAAATGTTTATTGTTTAAAAAGATAGATAATGCATTTATTACACATTTCCCAGTTTTGCATAACCAACACAGTTATATTAATTAACTTTTTACCTCTGTGATTACCTTGTATCTAAGCCTTTTCTGACAGCCCCCTGATCACATGACTATTTATTTATTATCTATTGACTGGCATTTTATTCAATAAGTGCAGTGTCTGGCACAAGCCACGGGCGTTAGCACAATGTTTTCTATATGGCTCACATGAAATAGCACTCCCTTGTTGTGAAAAGCAAATAAAAACGCATGTGATAAGAGACTGTCTTTTCTTTCATGTAAGTGGCAAGAGTCCATGAGCTAGTGACGTATGAGATACATATTCCTACCACTACCAGGAGAGGGCAAAGTTTTCCAAACCTCAAAATGCCTATAAATACACCTCCCACCTCACTCATACCTTAGTTTTACAAATTTTACCTCCTTGTGGAGGTGGTGAAGCAAGTTGTGCTTGATTTTCTTCTGTGATAGGTGCTTCTAAGCATATTGAAGTACAGTTCCTCTCAAAGTGCGGTGTTTGTCTGAGGGATGTGAAGGGAGTATTGCCTAACGATGCCATGTTTTCACCTATTGGAAATCTATTCTAAGGCTCTCTGTAATCGGTCTCAGAGATTCATCTCTACCTCCCTTTGCAGATCGACATTATACTCTACCATTACCTCTGCTGATATGTTTCAGTACTGGTTTGGCTGTCTGCTATATGTGGATGGGTGTCTTCTGGTAAGTATATATAATTTTTTAAGACACTCTCAGCTATCTTTGGCACTTTATATTATAAAGTTTTAAATGTATATTGTATATATTTGCCATGAGTCAGGTCTGTATATTTCCCTCTGCAGTCTAACAGTTTCAGCTTGGAAATTATGTTTATGTGAGTTGTTAGGCTTACCTGGGGTTCCAGTTAGTTGTAACTTGGAGTCTGTTTTTTTTTTCAAAATTTTTGCAGGCTTAGGCTTGCGATGGTGCAGAATGCTACTTTCACTGCCGTGACCCGAGTTACGTCTTTTCTTGCGAAATTCTTGTTGCAAGGTTTTTTTGGTGCGAAGTCGCGCCTGTTATGACGCAAGTTTCATCATTTAATTTGTTTAGCGCCAAAAGTATTTTTCTCTGCATTTGCGCTATTTTTGGGGCCTAGATTTGTTATATTAAGTCTCTCCCTCTTTTTGCTCTCTGCTCTCATTTGATTCATAGACTGCTAGGTTACTTGCTTTTGATTTTTTTTTATATATATATTTATTTTATTGAGGAAATACAGTAGCTTACAATTTTCCAAGAGTGAAGTACAAAATGGTTAGATAGCATGTACATCCCCTCACATATAAATAAAAAAAAATATGTAAACAAATGATTTATATATATCTATACACAAGTATATAGAAGACATAAGTATATTGAAGACATAACAATCTTGAAGCTAACTATAAGTTTGGAGATACACCTCACAATATGCTTTAAACTAAACACACCTTAATATGGCAAGACATAAACTCTATTAGACACTCCTTAATTGTATAATCCTCATTTTTTAGTAAGATTAGAGGTAATCCCCAAAGTATAGATATCAAAGCTAAAAGAAAAACTAGATCCCCATAAGGTAAACAAAGGCTTCTCTTGGACCTTAAACTATAGTATATGCCAGTAAGGGGGCAAGGTAGGGACCTCTCAGTAGGTAATATGCATATAGGGTCACTCTTGGACCCCTAGTGAATATATATACATAAATAATAATTGTATGGAGCTATTATCAGCAGCGGAAGAGATATAAGCTATAGGGGTATGAAAATCCCCTCCTAACAGTGGGAATGGACAGAGGTAGAAGCCAGCTCTATACACATACAAATAAAAAAAAATATGTAAACAAATGATTTATATATATCTATACACAAGTATATAGAAGACATAAGTATATTGAAGACATAACAATCTTGAAGCTAACTATAAGTTTGGAGATACACCTCACAATATGCTTTAAACTAAACACACCTTAATATGGCAAGACATAAACTCTATTAGACACTCCTTAATTGTATAATCCTCATTTTTTAGTAAGATTAGAGGTAATCCCCAAAGTATAGATATCAAAGCTAAAAGAAAAACTAGATCCCCATAAGGTAAACAAAGGCTTCTCTTGGACCTTAAACTATAGTATATGCCAGTAAGGGGGCAAGGTAGGGACCTCTCAGTAGGTAATATGCATATAGGGTCACTCTTGGACCCCTAGTGAATATATATACATAAATAATAATTGTATGGAGCTATTATCAGCAGCGGAAGAGATATAAGCTATAGGGGTATGAAAATCCCCTCCTAACAGTGGGAATGGACAGAGGTAGAAGCCAGCTCTATACAATTAAATATTTTTTATCAACTAATAGAATTGAATAGGCAGGATCTTAAGTGAAAACGTCTAGGTCCCACTAATTACATCTATATAGGTACATAGTGAGCATTGTAGACTTCCTAAATATGATCAATCCGATAGAACGTTATCAAACAGATAAACAAGTATCTACAATCTTGTCAGTCTTAAGCCAACATGCTTCAAACATGGGTTAAATTATAAAAGTACATAATACTACAGCAGAGATAAAACCGATCTGTAGAGCAGTAATCTATCTATTTGAGTATGACCCATATCTCTCATGAGTATTGTGTCTGAGACACATATCCTTTCATAGCATTTCTATAGTCTCAATATACATATGATATGATGCTGGTCATACCCCTATACATGTTTATCTAAACTTCTCCTAGCATTTATAGGTCAAACATATTGCATCTTTCCTAGGACTATGCAATCGTGCCACCCCGGCTGCTGGTGGCAGATTGTTATGGTCTAAGTTCTGGGTTCTGGTAATTGCATAATGGTGTTACCATATTTACAGCCCTACTATCTTAAAAGCTATTCTAGACACAATAGGAAACTAGGGCCTAGATTTAGAGTTTGGATGTAGCCGTGAAAACCAGCGTTAGAGGCTCCTAACGCTGGTTTTAGGCTACCGCCGGTATTTGGAGTAATTCAAAAAAGGGTTTAACGCTCACTTTTCAGCCGCGACTTTTCCATACCGCAGATCCCCTTATGTAAATTGCGTATCCTATCTTTTCAATGGGATCTTTCTAACGCTGGTATTTAGAGTCGTGGCTGAAGTGAGCGTTAGAAATCTAACGACAAAACTCCAGCCGCAGAAAAAAGTCAGGAGTTAAGAGCTTTTTGGGCTAACGCCGGTTCATAAAGCTCTTAACTACTGTACTCTAAAGTACACTAACACCCATAAACTACCTATGTACCCCTAAACTGAGGTCCCCCCACATCGCCGCCACTCGATTAATTTTTTTTAACCCCTAATCTGCCGACCGCCACCTACGTTATACTTATGTACCCCTAATCTGCTGCCCCTAACACCGCCCACCCCTGTATTATATTTATTAACCCCTAATCTGCCCCCCACAACGTCGCCGCCGCCAACTACTTACAATAATTAACCCCTAATCTGCCGACCGCAAAGCGCCGCTACTTAAGTTATCCTTATGTACCCCTAATCTGCTGCCCCTAACACCGCCGACCCCTATATTATATTTATTAACCCCTAATCTGCCCCCCACAACGTCGCCGCTACCTACCTACACTTATTAACCCCTAATCTGCCGAGCGGACCGCACCGCTATTATAATAAAGTTATTAACCCCTAATCCGCCTCACTAATACTATAATAAATAGTATTAACCCCTAATCTGCCCTCCCTAACATCGCCGACACCTAACTTCAAACATTAACCCCTAATCTGCCGACCGGAGCTCACCGCTATTCTAATAAATGTTTAAACCCCTAAAGCTAATTCTAACCCTAACCCTAACACCCCCCTAAGTTAAATATAATTTAAATCTAACGAAATAAATTAACTCTTATTAAATAACTTATTCCTATTTAAAGCTAAATACTCACCTGTAACCTAAGTTACAATTAAACCTAACACTAGACTATCATTAAATTAATTAAATAAAATATATACAATTACCTACAATTAAACCTAACACTACACTATCAATACATTAATTAAATACAATATCTACAAATAACTACAATGAAATAAACTACCTAAAGTACAAAAAATAAAAAAGAACTAAGTTACAAAAAATAAAAAAATATTTACAAACATAAGAAAAATCTTACAACAATTTTAAACTAATTACACCTACTCTAAGCCCCCTAATAAAATAACAAAGCCCCCCCAAAATAAAAAAATGCCCTACCCTATTCTAAATTACTAAAGTTCAAAGCTCTTTTACCTTACCAGCCCTGAACAGGGCCCTTTGCGGGGCATGCCCCAAGAAGTTCAGCTCTTTTGCCTGTAAAAAAAACATACAATACCCCCCCCCAACATTACAACCCACCACCCACATACCCCTAATCTAACCCAAACCCCCCTTAAATAAACCTAACACTAAGCCCCTGAAGATCTTCCTACCTTGTCTTCACCATAACAGGTTCACCGATCGGTCCAGAAGAGCTCCTCCGATGTCCTGATCCAAGCCCAAGCGGGGGGCTGAAGATATCCATGATCCGGTAGAAGTCTTCATCCAAGCGGGGCAGAAGAGGTTTTCCATCCGATTGAAGTCTTCATCCAGGCGGCATCTTCTATCGTCATCCATCTGGAGCGGAGCGGCAGCATCCTGAAGACCTCCGACGCGGAACATCCATCCTGGCCGACGACTGAACGACGAATGACGGTTCCTTTAAATGACGTCATCCAAGATGGCGTCCCTCGAATTCCGATTGGCTGATAGGATTCTATCAGCCAATCGGAATTAAGGTAGGAATATTCTGATTGGCTGATGGAATCAGCCAATCAGAATCAAGTTCAATCCGATTGGCTGATCCAATCAGCCAATCAGATTGAGCTCGCATTCTATTGGCTGTTCCGATCAGCCAATAGAATGTGAGCTCAATCTAAATGGCTGATTGGATAAGTGTAAGATTAGGGGTGTTTAGACTCGGGGTACATGTTAGAGTGTTAGGTGCAGACTTAGGAGGTGTTTCCCCATAGAAAACAATGGGGCTGCGTTAGGAGCTGAACGTGGCTTTTTTGCAGGTGTTAGGTTTTTTTTCAGCTCAAACAGCCCAATTGTTTTCTATGGGGGAATCGTGCACGAGCACGTTTTTGAGGCTGGGCGCGTCCGTAAGCAACTCTGGTATCGAGAGTTGCAGTGGCGTTAAATATGCCTGTACGCTCCCTTTTTGGAGCCTAACGCAGCCATTCTGTGGACTTTCAATACCAGAGTTATTTTAAAGGTGCGGCCAGAAAAAAGGCAGCGTTAGCTACGCGGGTCGTTACCGACAAAACTCTAAATCTAGCCGCTAGTAGGGTATAACTAATTGAAATAGGGGAATAGTCCTTACAATAAGCCACTAGATGAGTCTACAGTAGCCCATTCAATAAATACAGACATGATAGCCTCATTAATATGCCTCTCTCAATGAACTTGTGATAGTCTTAGTGGAATCTGACCCTTTTAACTAAATATAGAACAACAAAGATAGGCAGTAAACCTGCAAACAGAAACATGTTAGCTATATAGAAGATATAAAAGTGTAATATTAACGTTGTAGACGAAAATCCAATGTCTGATATGGAATATAGAAAATTCAGCCATGAAAGAATGGGTATATCTTCGGTTCACTTAATGTGAAGAGGTGTATAGCCATCTGGCAGCTTGGCATGATAATAGTGAGAGTACTTCATCCTATCCCTAATCTCTGCATTAAAATATATTGTTAAGCTGCAAGCCAGACGGTAGCGTTCTCAGGCCTCTGACACAATTCACAGATCTCAATTTGTATATTGGGAATTCGTAAGGATATACTTAGCTCCAGACTTGTTTTCTGATCGACATTTGAGGGAGAAAGTTTAGGAAGAGGATCCCCTAACTGAGGATGTGTATCACTGCTTGCCAAATTGGTGCGTTTGTCTGATGAGGTATACGCCACACACAGTACGTTTATATCAGACACTTTCCAATGTATTCTCAAAACGGTGAAGTCATTGCAAACTCTCCTCTCACCTAAAACAACTGAATCCCCACTCGTATACTTTGCGGTCTGGCCTGGCTCTGTTCCCTGTAGTAAAGAGGGATCCACAGTCTCCTTAAGAAGCGTGTCATCTCAAATGACCGCAAGTTGCCAGCAGGGTTCTCGGGCCAGAGTTGCTCCTTCACATAGATGAGTAGGTGCTCTTTTTAACTGTTTAGCTGAAGTGACATTGGCAGATGTAGTAACTGCAGCTTGCAGTGTATCAAGAATAGCGGTCTGAAGTGTGTCTACAAGTCTGCTCTGTTTGGCTATTACCCACATAGCTAGCACCATGCTCCTTCCAAAAAGTCCACGGGATATATCTGAAAACACTAACTCCACTGCTTCAAACAGCTCAATTATGTATAAGAATTAGGACACATGTGAACGTTCTTCAGCGCAAACAGCTGGGAGTACTGAAACATCAGAAATATGGGGTAGAGCTAGGTAGAGGCCGCTTCAAGGCCTTTGTTGCGTACCTTCACTAAACAAGGCTGCTTGTTGTCAGATTGATAAAGAAAAGTCCATACCATAGCTTCATAGGTTCGACTAATCTCCTGTCTCATGAGAAAAGAAAGATCTGCATATCTTAGATGACAAAAAAAGAGTAGTTTTAGCAGCTCCAAGATGCAGACGTAGTTAACAAGTAACCATCTTGGTCAATGGCCGGACATGCCCCCCGCTTGTTTTTTATTTTACTTTTGTATTAAAAATGTTTTATTATAAGCATTTTTTCCCATTCCTGAAACTGCTATTTTGAGGAAATTGGATATTTTGTTTAAATGTTATTTTTTCTTTTTTGTTAAATTTTGCAAGATGTCTCAAACAGATCCTGCCTCTGAAGTTACTGTAGGAACCAAGCTGCCTGTACACAATTTCTACCAAAGCTAAGTGTGTATATTGTTTATACGCTGATCTTATTTCTTCAGCTCAAATATGTGGCACTTGTTATGCTATATTATTTCATACTGATAATGTTTCTATAGTACAAATACATCTACTTTTAAACCTTCACATTCTAATGCACATGATATTTCTGTAGATATAAGGATTATATTGCTATAGCCATAGAGACAGCTATGACTGCTTTTCTGCCTTCAAATTAACATAAAAGATCTCTCCTAACTTCTCATAAATCTAATGAAGTTTGTATTGATCAACAGCATACTGAAGTATTTCTGCTGATGAGGATTTCTCTGATCCTACTTCAGAAACTGATATTGATAAATCAACCTTTTTTATTGAATATATTTGTTCTTTATTAAGGAAGTATTGTTACTTTGGGTATTGAGGGATCTAGTCCTCTTGATAACAAGCAAATGTTTGAATTCAGTTTTTTTAAAGCTTCTGAGGTTACTCTTGAACGTTTTCATATTCCAGATGCTATCTCTCATATGTTTAGTAAGGAATCTAAACTCAGTGCTTCCTTTTACCTTTCTTCTAGGTTTTAAAAGCTATATCCTTTACCTGTGGCTAATTTATGGCTAGATTACGAGTTTTGTCGGTAATGGTGTGTGGTGCTAACGAGCAGTTTATGCTCACCGCTCACTTACAGACAGCACTGGTATTATGGGTTTTTACAAACCCGGCGAGTGAGTGGAGAGCAAAATTTTGCTCCACATCTCACCGCCATACCAGCGCTGCTTACGTTAGCGGTGAGCTGGCTGAACGTGCTTGTGCACGATTTCCCCATAGGGATCAATGGGGGAGAGCCAGCTGAAAAAAAAACTAACACCTGCAAAAAAGCAGCGTTCAGCTTCTAATGCAGCCCCATTGATTCCTATGGGGAAATAACATTTATGTCTACACCTAACACCCTAAAATGAACTCTGAGTCTAAACACCCCTAATCTTACATTTAATAACCCCTAATCTGCCGCCCCCGACATCGCCAACACCTACATTATATTTATTAACCCCTAATCTGCCGTCCCTAACATCACCGCAACCTACCAATATTTATTGACCCCTAATCTGCTGTCCCCAACGTCGCAGCCACTATATTAATGTTATTAACCCCTAAACCTAAGTCTAACCCTAACCCCCGCTAACTTAAATATCATTTAAATAAAATTACTACAATTAACTAAATTATTCCTATTTAAAACTAAATACTTACCTATAAAATAAACCCTAAGCTAGCTACAGTATAACTAATAGTTACATTGTATCTATCTCAGGGTTTATTTTTATTTTACAGGCAACTTTGTATTTATTTTAACTAGGTACAATAGTTATTAAATAGATATTAACTATTTAATAACTACCTAGCTAAAATAAATACAAAAGTACCTGTAAAATAAAACCTAACCTAAGTTACAATTACACCTAACACGACTCTATAATTAAATTAATTACCTAAATTATCTAAAAAAACACAAAATTACAGAAAATAATAAAATAATTACAAGATTTTTAAACTAATTACACCTAATCTAATCCCCCTAATAAAAAATAATAAAAAATAATAAAAAGTCCTACCCTATACTAAATTAAAAATAGCCCTTAAAAGGTCTTTTTGCGGGGCATTGCCCCAAAGTAATCAGCTCTTTTACCTGGAAAAAAGTACAATACCCCCCCAACATTAAAACCCACCACCCACACACCCAACCCTACTCTAAAACTCACCCAATACCTCCTTAATAAAACTTAACACTAATCCCTTGAAGATCACCGTATCGTGAGACGTCTTCACCCAACCGGGCCGAAGTCCTCAACGAAGCCGGGAGAAGTCTTCATCCAACCGGGCAGAAGTGGTCCTCCAGACGGGCAGAAGTCTTTATCCAGACGGCATCTTCTATCTTCATCCATCCGGCACGGAGTGGGTCCATCTTCAAGACATCCGACGTGGAGCATCCTCTTCATCCGATGGCCGACGACTGAATGAAGGTTCCTTTAAATTACGTCATCCAAGATGGCGTCGCTTCAATTCCGATTGGCTGATAGAATTCTATCAGCCAATCGGAATTAAGGTAGAAAAAATCCTATTGGCTGATTGGAACAGCCAATAGGATTGAGCTTGCATTCTATTGGCTGTTCCAATCAGCCAATAGAATGCAAGCTCAATCCTATTGGCTGATGCAATCAGCCAATAGGATTTTTTCTACCTTAATTCCAATTGGCTGATAGAATTCTATCAGCCAATCGGAATTGAAGGAACGCCATCTTGGATGACGTCATTTAAAGGAATCTTCATTTAATCATCGGCCGTCGGATGAAGAGGATGCTCCGTGTCGGATGTCTTGAAGATGGACCCGCTCCACGCCGGATGGATGAAGATAGAAGATGACGTCTGGATGAAGACTTCGGCCCGTCTGGAGGACCACTTCTGCCTGGTTGAATGAAGACTTCTCTCGGCTTCGTTGAGGACTTCGGCCCGGTTGGGTGAAGACGTCTCACAGTAGGGTGATCTTCAAGGGGTTAGTGTTAGGTTTTATTAAGGGGGTATTGGGTGAGTTTTTGAGTAGGATTGGGTGTGTGGGTGGTGGGTTTTAATGTTGGGGGGATATTGTACTTTTTTTCCAGGTAAAAGAGCTGATTACTTTGGGGCAATGCCCCGCAAAAAGCCCTTTTAAGGGCTATTTTTAATTTAGTATAGGGTAGGGCTTTTTATTATTTTGGGGGGCTTTTTATTTTATTAGGGGGATTAGATTAGGTGTAATTAGTTTAAAAAACGTGTAATTATTTTATTATTTTCTGTAATTTAGTGTTTGGTTTTTTTCGCACTTTAGATAATTGTATTTAATTGTATTTAATTGTAGTTAATTTAGGTAATTAATTTAATTATAGTGTAGTGTTAGGGGTAATTGTAACATAGGTTAGGTTTTATTTTACAGGTACTTTTGTATTTATTTTAGCTAGGTAGTTATTAAATAGTTAATATCTATTTAATAACTATTGCACCTAGTTAAAATAAATACAAAGTTGCCTGTAAAATAAAAATAAACCCTGAGATAGATACAATGTAACTATTAGTTATATTGTAGCTAGCTTAGGGTTTATTTTATATGTAAGTATTTAGTTTTAAATAGGAATTATTTAGTTAATGATAGTTATTTTATTTATATTTATTTAAATTATATTTAAGTTAGGGGGTTAGGGTTAGACTTAGATTTAGGGGTTAATAACTTTAGTATAGTGGCAGCGACATTGGGGACAGCAGATTAGGGGTTAATAAATGTAGGTAGGTGTCGGCGATGTTAGGGACGGCAAATTAGGGGTTAATAAAATTTAACTAGTGTTTGCGATGCTGGAGTGCGGCGGTTTAGGGGTTAATATATTTATTATAGTGGCGGCGATGTCCGGTTCGGCAGATTAGGGGTTGAAAAATTTATTTTAGTGTTTGCGATGGGGGGGGGGGGCTCGGTTTAGGGGTTAATAGGTAGTTTATGGGTGTTAGTGTACTTTTTAGCACTTTAGTTAAGCGTTTTATACTACGGCGTTGTAGTGTAAAACTCTTAACTACTGACTTTTAAATGCGGTACCAGGCTTGACAGGAGAGGGTCTACTGCTCACTTTTTGGCAGACTCGTAATACCGGCGCTATGCAAGTCCTATTGAAAAAAGAGGATACCCAATTGAACTAAGTGGATTTGCAGTATTTTCAAGTCTAGCCGAAAAAGTGAGCGGTACACTTGTAAAATCAAGAATCGTAATACCAGCGGGCGTTAAAAAGCAGCGTTGGGACCTCTCAACGCTGCTTTTTAAGCCTAACGCAAGACTCGTAATCTAGGCGCAAGAGTTTTTGGGTAAAAGTCCCTAAGGTGGGGCTATTTTTACACTTGCCGAACGTAATTCTACTTTATGGTAGATATTTCTTCTTTTAAGGATCCTTTAGATAGTTTGTATCCTATCTTAGAGAAGCATATTTACATACAGGCTATATTCTTAAACCTGCCATTTCTATGGCTGATGTTGCTGATGTTTCAACTTTTTGGTTGGACAGTTTAGTTATCACATCTTGAATTGTCTAAGCATTGTTTTTTTACTTCAACATACTAATCATTTCCTTTGTGATGCTATATGTTGTGTCATTTTAATTGATATTAAATATTTGTTTTTAGCCATTCTTACTAGACTAAATATCTGATATGGTGTCTATTGGATTTTATTATCTCCTCTATTACTGGGGGAAAGGGATTTTTTTCTGCCCCAAGATAAGAAATCTAAGGGTAATTTTTAAGCTCCCAATTATTTTTTCCTTCCCCTTAGACCTCTGGCTCTAATTAGAGATCTACTCCGAATTTGAATAAATCCAAGCTTTATAAATAAAACCAAATTCAGCCCCTAAGACTGCATGAAGGTGCAGCCCTTAAACCAGTTCAACTGGTGGGAGGGGGCAGATTGAATTTATTTCAACACATTAGGACAGTTTCTGTTCAAAATCAGTGGATTCAGAATGGGAAGATTCTTTCTTTCCCATGTTACAACAAACCCTGTGAAAGCTCAGGTTTTTCAGATCTATCATTCTCAGGGGTGATTGTTCCAGTTCCTCTGCAGGAACAGAGTTTGGGTTTCTATTCAAATCTATTCATTGTACCAAAGAAAGAAGATTCGTTCAGACCAATTCTGGATCTGAAATCTTTTAAAGGGCCACTGTAAGTAAATATTTTCTATGCCTGTTACTAACTAACTACCCCAAATAGCATTTCATTAACATATCTCTACCGTATATCAGAAATCTTGTCTGCAAATTTAATTGTTTTCCAAACCCACTCCGTGGGTATCCTTTGCTCTGTACCAATCCGTTTACAATACCTAGGTTTCAAAATGGCGCTTTAAACACAAAGTTATTGGTTTAAGTATTTTGAACACTCAGTGCTGAAAATAGTGGGCAGGATAACGTGACATCATCAGCAAATAAAAGATATAAGTTTTAGAACGTTATGAAACTTCGTTTTGGAGAAAATATAGGTCAGTAGGTTTTAATTAATGTTTATTAACTTTAATATGTTAGTTGTTTAGCTTAAAAATTATAACAGAAAGTAATCCTTTAATCGTTTTGTAAAAGTCCCAACTTTCAAGATGGTGACTATAAGGACTAGTCTGCCTTTTGTTCAGCAAGGTCACTTCATGTCCATAGTAGACTTACAGGACGCTTATCTTCACATTCCAATTCATTCAGACTACTATCATTTTCTGAGATTCTCTTTTCTAGATAAGCATTACCAATTTGTTGCTCTTCCGTTTGGCCTAGCGACATTCTTTTTAAAGATTCTCGGTGCCCTTCTATCTGTAATCAGAGAGCAGGGTATTGCGGTGTTTCCTTATATGGACGATATCTTGGTACTAGCTAAAATCTTTTCATTTAGCAGAATCTCACTCAAAACAATTAGTGTTGTCTATTCAAAGACATGGTTGGAGGATCAATTTACAAAAGCGTTTTTTGATTCGTTAGACAAGGGTCACCTTTTTAGGTTTCCATATAGGATTCAGTATATATGATTCTTTCTCTGACAGACAAGAGACGAATGAAGTTAATTTTAGTTTGTCTAGTCCTTCAGTCTCTATTATTCCCTTCAGTGGCTATGTGCATGGAAGTTTTAGGTCTCATGACTGCAGCATCGGGTGTGATCCCCTTTGCTTGCTTTCATATGAAGCTTCTATAGCTTTGCATGTTGCACCAAAGGTGCATGGATTATTTTCAGATATCACAACTGATATACTTAAATCCCAACACTCTATTCTCTCTGATTTGGTGGTTGGACTATCACCTTATTGTTCAGGGGGCCTCATTTGTTTGTCCTACCTGGACTGTATTCTCAACAGATGTAAGTTTTCAGGTTGGGGAGCTGTCTGAGAGTCTCTGACAGCACAAGTGGTTTGGAAACCTCAAGAGGTGAGGTTATCATTCAATCAATATTTTAGAACTCTGTGCTATTTTCAGGGCTCTTCAGGTGTGGCCTCTATTGAAGAAAGAACTTTTACATTTATTTCCAAACAGACAATATCACAATAGTGACATGTCAATCATCAAGGAGGGACTCTCAGTCCTTCAATTATGAAGGAAGTATCTTGGATACTTTCTTGGGCAGAATCCAACTTTTGTCTAATTTCTGCGATTCATATCCCAGGTGTAGATAATTGGGAAGTGGATTATTTCAGCCTTCAGACTTTATATCCGGGGGAGTGGTGTCTCCATCCAGATGTGTTTTTTTCATCTAGTACAGATGTGGGGTCTTCCAGAAATAGATCTGATGGCCTCTCATCTAAATAAGAAGCTTCCCAGATACCTTTCCAGATCCAGGGATCCTCAGGCGGAGATGGTGGATACCTTAGCAGTTACTTGGTTTTTACCAACTTGCTTCTATTTTTTTCGCCTATGGTTCTTCTTTCAAGGGTAATCTTCAAGATCATAATGGTTCAATCTCATGTGTTTCTGTTAGCACCAGCATGGTCTCACATGTTTTGGTATGCGGATCTTGTCCGGATGTCCAGTTGTCAGCCTTGGCCACTTCCTTTAAAGCCAGACCTTCTGTCTCTAGGGCTTTTTCCATCAAGATCTAAAATCTTTACATTTGAAGGCATGGAAATTGAATGCTTAGTACTTAGTCATAGAGGTTTCTCTGACTCAGTGATTAGCACTATGGTACAGGCTTGTAAGTCTGTTTCAAGGAGAATTTTTTTATCAGGTTTGGAAAACCTATATTTCATGGTGTCCCACTCATAATCATTCTTGGCATTATTTCAGAATTCCTAGGATTTTAGTTTCTACCGGATGTTTTGGAGAAGGGTTTATCTGCAAATACTTTGAAAGATAAAATTCTGCTCTCTCTGTCTTCTTTTATAGGAAGATTGCTAAATTTCCTGATATTCACTGTTTTGTTCAGGCTTTGATCCATATCAAACCTGTTATTTAATCTATCTCTGCTCCTTGGAGATTTAACTTAGTTTTGAAGTGTTTTTTCAGGCTCCTCCTTTTGAGCCTATGCATTCTCTGATTATTTATTGCTTTCTTGGAAAGTGTTATTTCTTTTGGCTATCTCTTCTCCTAGAGTTTCTGAATTGTTTGCTCTCTTTTGTGAGTTTCTTTATCTGATTTTACATCAAGATAAAGCTGTTTTGAGGACTTCATTTTAATTTTTGCCTAAAGTTGTGAATTCTAACAAATTCAATAGGGAATTTGTTGTTCCTTCTTTGTGTCCTAATTCTAAGAATGCTCTTGTAAGGTTTTCTCCTTCTTTGGATGTGGTAAGAGCTTTGAAATATTATGTTGAGGCTACTTAAGATTTCAGAAAGACTTCTAGTCTATTTGTTATTTCTTCTGGCTCCAGGAAAGGTCAGAAGGCCTCTATTTTTTCTCTATTATTTTGATTGAAACTTTTGTTTCACAAAGCTTTTTTGAAGGCGGGGCAGTCTCCGCCTCAGAGAATTACAGCTCATTTTACTAGATCAGTTGCCTCTTCTTGGGTTGTCAAAAAAGAAGCTTCAGTTGATTAAATTTGCAAAGCAGTAATTTGGTTTTCTTTGCATATTTGTTCTTAAATTTTACCATTTTATTGTGTTTGCTTTTTTTGAAGCAGCTTTGGTAAAAATGTTCAGGCACTTATCTTAGCTTGATTCTAGTGCCTTTGGTTTGTTTGTTTTTTTAATTTTTAAAGAAAACTTATTTATATTTTGGATTTAATTTCTCAGCGGATTTAGCTGTTGTTATTTTATCCCTCCCTCTCTAGTGACTCGTGGATTTCCACATCTTGGGTATTATATCCCATACGTCACTAGCTCATGGACTCTTGCCACTTACATGAGAAAAAAACATAATTTATGTAATAATTTAAGTAAGAACTTACCTGATAAATTAATTTCTTTCATAGTCCATGAGACCCACCATATTTTTGGTGGTTATGATTTTTTTTGTATAAAGCACTTTTTTTTTCCAGTTCCTCTTTTTGTATGCTTTTTACTCCTTCTTTTACACCTTACTTCTTGGCTACACGTTAAACTAAGATATGAGTGAGGTGGGAGGTGTATTTATAGGCATTTTGAGGTTTGGGAAACTTTGCCCCCTCCTGGTAGGAATGTATATCCCATACGTCACTAGCTCATGGACTCTTGCCACTATGAAATAAATACATTTATCAGGTAAGTTCTTACAAAAATTATGTTTTTTTCTCTGTGAATACCTTGTATCTAAGCCTTTTCTGACAGCCCCCTGATCACATGACTATTTATTTATTATCTATTGACTTTTTATCCAATTAGTGCAGTGTCTGCCACAAGCCACGGGGCGTTAGCACAATGTTATCTATATGGCTCACATGAATTAAAACTCCCCTGTTGTGAAAAGCAAATAAAAAAGCATGTGATAAGAGGCTGTCTTTAGTATCTTAGAAACAGGCAGAAATTTAGAGGTTTAAATGGTATAAAGTATATTAATATAACAATGTTGGTTATGCAAAACTGGGGATTGGGTAGTAAAGGCGTTATCTATCTTTTTAAACAATAATAATTCTGGTTTAGACTGTCCCTTTAATCTCTCATGTGGCACTGTATCAAAAGCCTTTGCAAAATCCAAGTACATCACACTATCTATAGTTTTATTTACTTCCTCATAGATTTATTTGACATGATCTATTTCTAATAAAACCATGCTGAACTCGGGGGGGGTGTCCAAGCAGCGGCTCTGAATGGCTGCCTTTTTCCTGGAGCTCCAGGAGAGGAAATCATAATCTGCTGGTTATCGTTCCATAAACACAGCAATTACCACAAATACGATTGATATTGTACCTCTACACAATCTGCAAGCTTATACCAGCCTAAATTGCTGTATTGATGACCCTTGAGACAGAAAAGGACACCTGAGGCCTGTTGCGGCGGCAAACTCACAGGCAACGCCCCGGAACTGGTTATAATCCAAGCCTTCCTTAACACTCCAGACTGCCCACAATACACATTACATTAACCAGCAGGAATAAGCCTCAACAACTACACAGTAAGGAATCATAAGGAACCCTAACGACACCATGTGGGTTAAAAACTATTCCAACATACAGGATTCACTGAGTGTCAAACTAGAGGCTCTGTTTCAAACTTTAATAGATAAAGCACTCTCTGAACTTCAGTTCCTTATGGATAAAGCGCCATTAGCGAAATTGGTGGATCCAACATTGCAGCACCCTTTGACATACAGGCCCAACATACCCTTGTGGCCCGGAGAGTTCAAACAACTTAACCTACAGAAGATTGGGACTTTTTTCAACAAATCAGTTACTTAACAACCTCATCCTTTCTGACAACCCAGAGCGATGACCGTATACCTATGGACAATATGTGCTGGGAAAGCATGCAAGTCACATCCCCTTTCTCAAATCCAGGCCACTCAGAGCAGGAAATATCACCTACCACCTTATAACGGCACCCGGTATACCGTCAAGCAGCAATTCAATGAAGGTTCCGGGCATCAACATTACTAGTTCCACCAGCGATGAGTGGGGAACACCTTTAAATATAAGACCGCCTTGGGATCTTTCTGGTACAGCAGGTCCGACCTTACGGCCAGGACTGAAACCGCAACCTGAGCAGCCATTTCTGGAACCTGGGGAGGCAGTGGGGGTGGAGACACTGGTCTCTCTGTTTCCTAAAGACCCTCCAGATGCTACCTTAAACCTCACACCGCAGGTTGGTAACATTAGTGCACCATACAGCTCAATATGGATTTGGAGCTCTCTGGGAACATCTTCTGCTGACATACCGTTCAGAAAGGCAATCCAGCTGAAAAAAAGGGTTAACCCCATCCCAGCTATTTATCTTGAGGAGGCCAAAGCTATGTACTTAACACAAGAAAACTCTGGGGGTTAAAATAATTATTGTAATGTATACTTGTCAAGGTGTTAAACGTTGGAAGATATTAATGTTTTGATGGCTTTGTCAAATAACACCTTGTCGGGTTCAGTTTAACCCTGCCTTTATATTCACAACCCTACATAGTGAAAAGTATAATATGCAAATATATATATAGATTTATTGTTTTTTTGTTTGTTTGTTTGTTTTATTTATAGGTTAACATAGTTAGAGCATCTTATGCTGGGAAATATTACGGCTAGAGTTTGTCGTTAGCCGTCAAAACCAGCGTTAGAGGCTCCTAACGCTGGTTTTGGGCTACCACCGGTATTTAGAGTCAGTCAGGAAAGGGTCTAACGCTCACTTTGCAGCCGCGACTTTTCCATACCGCAGATCCCCCTACGCCAATTGCGTATCCTATCTTTTCAATGGGATCTTTTTAACGCCAGTATTTAGAGTCGTGGCTGAAGTGAGCGTTACAAATCTAACGACAAAACTCCAGCCGCAGAAAAAAGTCAGTAGTTAAGAGCTTTCTGGGCTAACGCCGGTTTATAAAGCTCTTAACTATTGTGGTCTAAAGTACACTAACTCCCATAAACTACCTATGTACCCCTAAACCGAGGCCCCCCCACATCGCCGCCACTCTATTAAAAATTTGCAACCCCTAATCTGCCGACCGCAAACCGCCGCCACCTACGTTATCCCTATGTACCCCTAATCTGCTGCCCCTAATACCGCCGACACCTACATAATATTTATTAACCCCTAATCTGCCGCCCCCGCTATCACTGACACCTGCATATTTTTTTAACCCCTAATCTGCCGCTCCGTACACCGATCAGCCAATAGAATGCGAGCTCAATCTGATTGGCTGATCCAATCAGCCAATCGGATTGAACTTGAATCTGATTGGCTGATTCCATCAGCCAATCAGAATTTTCCTACCTTAATTCTGATTGGCTGATAGAATCCTATCAGCCAATCAGAATTCGAGGGATGCCATCTTGGATGACATCCCTTAAAGGAACCTTCATTCTTCAGTTGGACGTCGGAAGAAGAGGATGGATCCGCGCTGGAGGTCTTCAAGATGGAGCCGTTCGTCATCGGATGAAGATAGAAGATGCCGCTTGGATCAAGATGGTTGCCGGTCCGGATCTCCTCTTCTTCCCGGATAGGATGAAGACTTTGGAGCCTCTTCTGGACCTCTTCAGCCGCCGCTTGATAGAAGACTTCAGCCGGATTATGGATCACCAGACCCCGCTTGGACTTGGATGAAGACTTCGGGGGACGGATCGGTGAACCTGGCATGGTGAAGATAAGGTAGGAAGATCTTCAGGGGCTTAGTGTTAGGTTTATTTAAGGGGGGTTTGGGTTAGATTAGCGGTATGTGGGTGGTGGGTTGTAATGTTGGGGGGGTATTGTGTGTTTTTTTTTACAGGCAAAAGAGCTGAATTATTTGGGGCATGCCCCGCAAATGGCCCTTTTCAGGGCTGGTAAGGTAAAAGTGCTTTGAACTTTTTTAATTTAGAATAGGGTAGGGCATTTTTTTATTTTGGGGGTCTTTGTTATTTTATTAGGGGGCTTAGAGTAGGTGTAATTAGTTTAAAATTGTTGTAATATTTTTCTAATGTTTGTAAATATTTTTTTTATTTTTTGTAACTTAGTTCTTTTTTATTTTTTGTAATTTAGTTAGTTTATTTAATTGTAGTTATTTGTAGGTATTTTATTTAATTAATTTATTGATAGTGTAGTGTTAGGTTTAATTGTAACTTAGGTTAGGATTTATTTTACAGGTAATTTTGTAATTATTTTAACTATTTTAGCTATTAAATAGTTCTTAACTATTTAATAGCTATTGTACCTGGTTAAAATAAATACAAGTTATAAGTTGCCTGTAAAATAAATATTAATCCTAAAATAGCTACAATGTAATTATTTGTTATATTGTAGCTATATTAGGGTTTATTTTACAGGTAAGTATTTATCTTTAAATAGGAATAATTTATTTAATAAGAGTTAATTTATTTCGTTAGATTTAAATTATATTTAATTTAGGGGGGTGTTAGTGTTAGGGTCAGACTTAGCTTTAGTGGTTAATCCATTTATTAGAGTAGCGGTGAGATCCGGTCGGCAGATTAGGGGTTAATAATTGAAGTTAGGTGTCGGCGATGTTAGGGAGGGCAGATTAGGGGTTAATACTATTTCTTATAGGGTTATTGAGGCGGGAGTGAAGCGGATTAGGGGTTAATAACTTTATTATAGTAGCGGTGAGGTCCGGTCGGCAGATTAGGGGTTAATTATTGTAGGTAGCTGGCGGCTACGTTGTGGGGGGCAGATTAGGGGTTAATAAATATAATATAGGGGTCGGCGGTGTTAGGGGCAGCAGATTAGGGGTACATAGGGAAAACGTAGGTTGCGGCGGTGTACGGAGCGGCAGATTAGGGGTTAATAATAAAATGCAGGGGTCAGCGATAGCGGGGGCGGCAGATTAGGGGTTAATGAGTGTAAGGTTAGGGGTGTTTAGACTCGGGGTACATGTTAGGGTGTTAGGTGCAGACTTAGGAAGTGTTTACCCATAGGAAACAATGGGGCTGTGTTAGGAGCTGAACGCTGCTTTTTTGTAGGTGTTAGGTTTTTTTTCAGCTCAAACTGTCCCATTGTTTCCTATGGGGGAATCGTGCACGAGCACGTTTTTGAAGCTGGCCGCGTCCGTAAGCACCGCTGGTATTGAGAGTTGAAGTTGCGGTAAATATGCTATACGCTCCTTTTTTGGAGCCTAACGCAGCCCTTCTGTGAACTCTAAATACCAGCGGTATTTAAAAGGTGCGGCCAGAAAAAAGCATGCGTAGCTAACGCACCCCTTCTAACGCAAAACTCCAAATCTAGGCCTTAATGTTTTAACTGTATTGATTAGTAAAGGCCTACATGACTTAAATATACACTCCTCACGCACACATAAATACCACATACCCTATTTTAAAATTGAACACATAAAGAGGGAGAAGCTGCTTACAGTTTAGTTGACGCAGCATCCAACCCACTTATACTTGTCTAATAAGTTGATACTTTATTTTTGAGGTTAAACCGATGGCGTATACCGCTTACTTATATATTAAAGTGATGGTAAACTCTCCCCTTTTTAAAATCAGATCTGGAATGTAAGCGCTATTTTATATGGAGTTTAATTCATTAGCTGTAATGAAGATGCAGTATAACATGCTTTTTAATATAGATATGAAATTCAAATACTGCATGCTCCTCCGCCCACTTCAAAAGGAAAATTTTCTGTGAGCTAACAGATTGAATTGTTGTCCAATCAGCGCTCTCCCCATATGGCACTTTTGTTGTAGCTAGAGCATTGATTGGAGAGTAATTCAATCATTTAGCTGACAGAAAAATTGACTTTTGAAGTGGGTGGTGTAACGTGGGGTATTTGAATTTCATATCTATATTAATAACTAAGTTATAGCACATCTTCATTGCACATGATGAATAAAACTCCATCTAAAATAGCGCTTACATTCCAGATCTGATTTTAAAAAGGGGAGAGTTTACCATCACTTTAACCCCTTGGGCGCAGCCGGCAGCCGTGGTGGCGCATGAAGGGAAACACATATATTTTGTAGAAGCGGCACCAACACATACCTGATAGCTTAGAGGATAGAATACACATTTGATGAATAACCAAAGAACTTAAAGTCTTCTCCTGCAGTAAGTAATTATTCACAATAACTAATTATTCATCACTGTTTGACAATTGGGGAATAACAAAGTTGTATAACCATTGAGCAGTAATGTTTTTCAAATCTTTCTTATATACACCTTATCAACCAGTCCTGGGCATCTAGGGTATGTTTTATTATGTTGATTTTTACAGTTCTGGCTGTTTGCATCTTTATTTTTAGGTTTTGTTCAATTTACCATGTTACTGTAACATATCCTTTTAAGATGTAAATTGTAGTTTGTTTTGTTTTTCTTTTTTGTCTATATTAAATCCCTAGCTCTATAACACTACTTCACTGCAGGTCCAAGAGTGATCTATTGAGTTTAAAGGTACTGAAAATGAGGACTGCATCTTTAGGAGTACAATTTATTATCATAGAATATGACAAAACTATTCAACATGTATGTACTGTATACTGGAAATATATTTGTAAAGTCCTTAATAAAATAAAATTAAAAACCATGCTGAACTCATAATCTTCTTCACATAAATATTCTCATCAATATAATAATAACTTTATAATCCATTCAGGTATCTTCCCCACTATAGATGTCAGACTAACTGGTCTATAGCTTCCTGGATCAGCCCTGCTCCCCTTTTTTTAAAGTAGCACCACACCAGCTTTACATCAGTCCTGGGGTAAAGAGTATATGTTTATCTATAACAGTGCTAAGTTCCCATAAAACCTTTCAGCGTTTTCCATCTTGGCCTGGAGTTTTAGTTACATTAATATTATCCAGTTTTATCCTGATATCCTCTAGAGATAAACCAGTTAATGGTATGGGCTTGTATGTTCTAGTTTGTTTCAAAGTATCTCCCATTGGTTCCTCTCTTGTGTATACTGAAGGAAAAAACTGGTTTAGTACCTCAGTCTTCTCTCTGTCACTGTTAATCATGCTACCCTTCACACATTTTAATGTACCTATATTTTCCTTCTTAGATTTTTTTGCCATTTATGTACTTAAAAGCATTATCATATATACTGTATTGTAAGGATTCCATTCCACTTCTTACCTCCTTCCTCCAGTCTCCTGACTCTAGCTTTACCTGTATTTAAAGCATCATGTGACCACAAACAGGTGCTTGATTATTAAACTAACCTAGCTAAAGTCTGTAGCTGCTATTTGAATCACCTCTTGAAATTACCTCTGAGAAGCTTTCTAAGTTTTGCCTTTTCCGGAATTGCTGAACTCATAAGGATAATTTCTTTTCAAGCTTAAAACAAATAACAGTCATATCCGTTCTTCAATTTAAACAAACCTTCCTCCTGCAGTCTTATTGTCGTGCACGCTTTAAGTGAATCTGACAACCTGCTTCAGACGCTCAGTCACTCTCTCACCGCTCACTCAGAGCTGCTTGGAATTGCTGACAGTTTGTTTCACTGCAGCATAACCGGACTGCCTCCCGCATCCTCTCGCATACAGTGCTGAGTTCTCCTGCTCACAGTATACAGCTCCACTATCCGGAACCTCTGAAAGGTACTGTGTGCGAAACCTGTTGTATCCTGACTAAGGGGGTAAGAACATCTGATATTACAAGTAGCTGGACTGTTTGCTTTTCACATGTGTAGATAACATTTGCTTGCTTACTAAGCTACACCGCTAATGCACTAAGACTTCACTCTGCCTGCATCATAATAACAATTCTGGTTAATGACAATTGCTACTGTGCTTATATTTGATTTATACCTAAGAGACTGCCATTTCAGTTTATCCTATTCTTCTTGTTGTGAAGTTTAACAACAATTCTGACTTTGTTTTCTGTTGCGTGACAGACCTTATCTCTGCAACGAATTGTTTCCTTTATAATAAATTCACTGAACGCAGCTTGGTTTATGCTACATAAATACTCCAATTGCCAAAGTGATACATCCACTTTATACAGACTCTCTGCAGTTGTGATCCTTTGCAACCTAAGCTAAATCATTACAGAATAATCAAGCCTACCTATGGATCCAGCAGAGCTCCCACAGTTCGTCTATAGTCTGTCTAAGAGAGTGGATGAACTTACTCAGGGTCTTAGAGACCTAAAGGTTGAGAATGAGACTTTAAGAAAAATAATTAAAGATACTACCTTACCTAAATCACAACCTACTTCTACTTTTGTGGAACCTCAGATAGCAGCACCTGACTTATTTAATGGTGATAGGAATGTTTATCGCCAATACAAGAATGCTTGCCTTCTCATGTTCAATTTGAAGCCATTAACCTATCCCAATGAGAAGATTAAAATACTCACTATGATTAGCTATCTAAGGGGTGAACCCCAAATTTGGGCTGACACTCTGTTTGAAACTAATGACCCCATATTATCCTCTTTAAGTTCCTTTTTGGCGGTCATGGATGAACTTTATTCTGATTCTAACCTACAACTGACGGCTGAAAGTAAGATGAGAAAACTCAGACAAGGTAACCGTCCTGTTGAAGTCTACATAACGGAATTTAAACAACATGCCATAGATTCCCAATGGAATAGAAGGCTTTGGGAAAGGAAGTCTGAACGCCAACCAGGTGATTGCACATACAGAAGAGCCCCACATCCTATGCCTGCTGCTCCATCTCCAAGCACTCCTGAACCTATGGATATCAGGTTTTTTCGGGGTCCTTTGAGTTCAGAAGAAAGATTCAGGAGAAAATCCAAAGGTCTTTGCATGTACTGCGGAAGTCCGTCCCATTCCCTTCGAGAATGTCCCTCTCTACGTAAAAACAAGAATAGTAATTCTTTCACTCATATGACTACTTTAATTGTTCATGATAAACCGATTCACTGTACTTTAAATCTCTCTTTACAGTGGGACCACAATCGCTTGACGAGAGAGGCCATTATTGACACCGGTGCCCAAGGGAATTATATTGACAAATCTATTGTGTTGGAAAATAAAATACCCCTTATCACTAAGTTGTGTCCTGTTTCTATTCGAGTAGTAGATGGCTCTGAAATTTCTTCTGGTCCTGTTACACAGCATACCATTCCCATACTTGTAACTACTGTAGATTCACATCAAGAATACATTTCATTCAATGTAATTACTACACCACTTTTTCCAATTGTGTTAGGTTTACATTGGCTTCGTCTACATGAACCAGTCATTAATTGGAGTTCTCTGAAATTAAATTTTAATTCACCCTATTGCCATCAAACTTGCCTGAATCATTCCTCATTACTTCATGTGTCAGAGGATCCTCAGATACCTGTGATGTACAGGAAATTTGCAGAGGTTTTTAGTAAAAAGGAAGCAGACACTCTGCCACCCCATCGGTCGTATGACTGTCCTATCGACTTGAAACCAGGTACCACTCCTCCGTTTGGACATCTCTATCCCCTTTGCCAGCCTGAGCTCGACCACCTAAAAGTCTATCTCGATGAAAACCTAAATAAAGGCTTCATACGCCCCTCCGTGTCTCCAGCAGCCGCTGGATTTTTCTTTGTAAGGAACAAGGATAACTCTCTCCGTCCAATTATTGATTTTAGGGAACTTAATAAAATTACAATAAAAAACAGTTATCCCCTACCACTCATCCCTGAACTTATTGAACGCCTGCAACATGCTAAAATTTTCACCAAACTAGACCTCAGGGGCGCGTACAATTTAGTCCGTATCAGAGAAGGGGATGAGTGGTTAACAGCCTTCAGAACGAGATACGGCCTATTTGAATTTCTGGTCATGCCGTTTGGGTTAACTAACGCTCCAGCCACGTTCCAACGGTTTATAAATGACATTTTTCATGATCTTTTGGATATCTGTGTAGTCGTCTATCTCGACGATATCCTTATTTACTCCAATTCAGTCGAGGACCATGTTAAACATGTTAGCTGGATTCTATCCAGACTACAAGCACATAGACTTTATGCTAAACTGGAGAAGTGTGTCTTCCACACCAACCAAATAGATTTCCTGGCTTATTCCATTGGCCCTGATGGCATTCAAATGCAGACCAATAAAGTTGAAGCTGTAAAGAACTGGCCACTTCCTAAGAACAGAAAGGAACTACAACGTTTCTTGGGGTTTAGCAACTACTATAGGAAGTTTATCAAAAATTTCTCTCATCTTGCTAAACCACTCACTAAGCTCACCAGCTCATCTACACCTTTTGTGTGTAACTATAAGGCAACTGAAGCATTTAACCTACTAAAAGAGTCTTTTTGCTCAGCTCCCATACTCCAATTCCCAGATCCTTCACTACAGTTTGTGTTGGAAGTGGATTCTTCAGACTATGCTCTCGGAGCAGTTCTTTCGCAAAGACAGAGTCTAACTCATCCCCTCCATCCCATTGCATATTATTCAAAAGTCATGTCTGCACCTGAAATGAACTATTCCATCGGTGAAAAGGAACTTCTAGCCATGAAACGTGCATTTGAACACTGGAGACATCTTTTGGAGGGCACTGTCCTACCTATTATAATATATACTGATCATCGCAATCTAGAATTTCTTCAGAGAAACAAAACACTCTCAAGCCGGCAGGTTCGTTGGAGCCTATACTTCAGTAGGTTCAACTTTCAGATAGTCTACAGGCCTGGATCTAGGAATGGAAAGGCTGATGCCCTTTCAAGAAAGGATCCGAAACCTCCAAACCTACAGACTTGTACTTCCATCATCCCTCCAGAACGATTCCTAGGATTGCTCCCCAGCTTTAAGACACAGATCCAATCAGCTCTACAAGCAGATGAACAGATACCTCATCTCCAGCTCTCTTGCAACGATAATCTCTACTATCATGACTCTAAGTTATATGTACCTCAATCCCTCAGATCTCATTTGATCAAACAGCATCATGACCCACCTCTTCTAGGTCATCCTGGGATAACGAAAACCAAAGAACTTTTCAGTAGAAATTACTGGTGGCCGAATTTGGATAACACTGTTAAAGAGTACATAGAAAATTGTACCATTTGCATCACTTCCAAAAAGGAAAGAAAGAAACCCGATGGACACCTCCTCCCAATCCAAATACCCAATAGACCCTGGGCACATCTGGGCATGGATTTCATTGTTGAATTACCTGTGAGTTCTGGGTTCAACACCATTTTAGTAGTTACTGACATCTTGACTAAAATGGCCCACTTCATTCCTTTCAATTAACTACCCACCTCCAGTGAGACAGCACAACTTTTCTTGAATTCTATTGTTCGTTTCCATGGTATCGCTTCCGTGATAACTACAGACAGGGGTACACAGTTTACGTCCAAGTTCTGGAAATGTCTCACACAACAACTACAGATTGATCATCGCTTGAGTACGGCCTTTCACCCTCAAACCAATGGCCAAACAGAGAAGCTAAATCAATGGTTAGAGCAGTATTTACGGTGTTACTGCTCCTATCATCAAACTGAATGGTCCCTATACTTGTATCTGGCAGAATTTGCCTACAACAACTCTGTTCATTCCTCAACCAAGGTCTCGCCTTTTTATGCTAACTATGCTTATCATCCCAACTTTACCTTACAAAATATGGAAATTCCAATATCTCCTTGTGTTGATGATCTACTACAAACCTTAGCCGAAAACTTTCAATTCTTGAAACGGAACATCCAATAAGCCCAGGACTCCCAGAAAAAATATTACGACCTAAGTAGAAGACCTTCTCCTGCATACACCATGGGCAGTAGAGTTTGGCTCTCGACAAAGAATATCAAAATACCACTACCTAGTAAAAAATTAGCAGGCTTATACATCGGTCCTTTCACTATCACTCGGGTTGTGAACCCAAATGCAGTCACTCTGGATTTACCCAGTTCCTTACCCATACATCCAACTTTTCATGTCTCGCTTCTGAAACCAGCTTCTAATGATCCTTCACTAAAACCCATTTTACCTCCTGCACCTATACCCCTGGATTCAGATAATTATGAGATCCATGATATCCTAGATTCCAGACGTCATAATGGAACTTTGCAGTATTTGGTACGTTGGAAAGGATACTCACCTGATGATGACACATGGGAACCTTACACGCATATAAATGCACCCAGACTTCTCTCACGTTTCCATCGTAGATTTCCTCTTCAGCCCAAGCATCAAGCCGAGGATCGGCTTGCTTGAGGGGGGGCATATGTAAGGATTCCATTCCACTTCTTACCTCCTTCCTCCAGTCACCTGACTCTAGCTTTACCTGTATTTAAAGCATCATGTGACCACAAACAGGTGCTTGATTATTAAACTAACCTAGCTAAAGTCTGTAGCTGCTATTTGAATCACCTCTTGAAATTACCTCTGAGAAGCTTTCTAAGTTTTGCCTTTTCCGGAATTGCTGAACTCATAAGGATAATTTCTTTTCAAGCTTAAAACAAATAACGGTCATATCCGTTCTTCAATTTAAACAAACCTTCCTCCTGCAGTCTTATTGTCGTGCACGCTTTAAGTGAATCTGACAACCTGCTTCAGACGCTTAGTCACTCTCTCACCGCTCACTCAGAGCTGCTTGGAATTGCTGACAGTTTGTTTCACTGCAGCATAACCGGACTGCCTCCCGCATCCTCTCGCATACAGTGCTGAGTTCTCCTGCTCACAGTATACAGCTCCACTATCCGGAACCTCTGAAAGGTACTGTGTGCGCAACCTGTTGTATCCTGACTAAGGGGGTAAGAACATCTGATATTACAAGTAGCTGGACTGTTTGCTTTTCACATGTGTAGATAACATTTGCTTGCTTACTATGCTACACCGCTAATGCACTAAGACTTCACTCTGCCTGCATCATAATAACAATTCTGGTTAATGACAATTGCTACTGTGCTTATATTTGATTTATACCTAAGAGACTGCCATTTCAGTTTATCCTATTCTTCTTGTTGTGAAGTTTAACAACAATTCTGACTTTGTTTTCTGTTGCGTGACAAACCTTATCTCTGCAACGAATTGTTTCCTTTATAATAAATTCACTGAACGCAGCTTGGTTTATGCTACATAAATACTCCAATTGCCAAAGTGATACATCCACTTTATACAGACTCTCTGCAGTTGTGATCCTTTGCAACCTAAGCTAAATCATTACATGTATATATATATATTTATATTAATTAATTACATATATATATAATAATAAATATTTTTTTTTTAAATCTATGTGAAGAATATTGGAATATAAAATATGCGTAACGCGCTTCATGTTTCGCGCTTTAGGTCTTATGCAGTGTCAGGTTAGCGCACCTGAAGAAGGAGTTGTCTTAGGACGGGTTATGGAAATATAGCCTTTGAAAGCATAAGGGACTTTTAACTGACAGGAACATTTTAGTACCAGAACTACTTGTTCAATATCTGATACTGTCTGGAATCTACCTATACTGTACAGTTATCCTGCAGACACGTATACGCAACAGGACCGCTTGAGGATTCCTTTCAGACTTCTCACCAGAGGACTGTGTGTGTATACTGTGCCTGTATAATACCTCAAATTGTTGGGGTTTTAATATGTGAATGTATTTTTTTATTTATTTTTTATTAATATTTTTATTGAGGAATATCAATGCAAACATCTCAAAATATAGCGCAATATAGACAAGTTACATATAGAATAACTCTTATATATCAGTACATAGACCACATTGATTACAGTATACAGTGAGAGATCATACATACTAAATTATATCATATTGTGTACACTAGGTTACACGTGCTTAAATGCAATTAAATATTATATACGGTTAGTACTCAGAACCTATAGCATCCTCATTTTTATTTGTAGTTTTAAATTAGATCGCCCTCCTCAAACTAAAGAGGCCACTCTTGGGTCTCTAAACACTAGAAGATGCATTTAGAAAGGAGGAGACAAAAACTATCCATATTGTAGAGAATAGGGATGGAAATATCAGTGGCCACTATGATGAAACAAATATATGATAAATATCAGGGAAAGTTCCATGGAATCTGCGTTCCTTTGTTTAACCAGTAAACAAAAACTTAGGGATGGCAGAGCAAAAATTATAGAAGCTAAAGTCACAGGGAGGTAGGAGTAATAAAACAGGACGCAGTCTAGTATTTATGAGATTTCTCTTATACCAATATAAGTAAGTGCACATTATATCACTACATCTTGTCTCGAGAGCAGGAAATATAGTCTGTCAAATTATGAATAGGATATAATAAAGACCTGAGACCACTAATGCCAAAATAAACTTGTTAAACTAGGGGCATTGCTAAGTATTAAAAGCTAAACAAGTCAATATATCAGAGAACAGTGAGATACAATATTAATTAAATAGTTAAATTATAACACTGTACTGCAACTAAACAGGTAGGTAACATATTCAAGCCAAGGTCAGAACAAAATATCATACAGTAAAGGTCCAGATTTACAAATAAAGTCTAGGGCAGGTGTAAGTTGCCATATTATAAAGGTTCCTTTAATTTAATTAGATTTAGAGTCTATGTTGCGCCATCTCGGCCGCTGACAGCCCAGCACCACTCCAATCACTATCAGGAATCGTTTCTATATATACATGTCCTGCCAGACACAGTATAGACGTATATACAGTGGATATAAAAAGTCTACACGGCCCTGTTAAAATGTCAGGTTTCTGTGATGTAAAAAAATGAGACAAAGATAAATCGTTTCAGAACTTTTTCCACCTTTAATGTGACCTATAAACTGTACAACTCAATTGAAAAACAAACTGAAATATTTTAGGTAAAGGGAAATAAAAATAAAGAAATAAAATAATATGGTTGCATAAGTGTGAAAACCCTTTTATAACTGGGGATGTAGCTGTGTTCAGAATTAAGCAATCACATTCAAAATCATGTTAAAGGGCCAGTAAACCTAAAAAATAATGTTATATAATTCTGCACATAGTGCAGAATTATATAACATTATATTAGCGTTATCGTTATAAAACCTAATATTAAGTATTAGCTGTAGATGAAGTATTAGTTGTAGATGAAGTATTAGTTGTGAGCTTAGTATCTTATTCAGCCAAAATTGCACACGGCGCCAAAACTGTAAATTTTTTGGGCAGCTCCAAAACATACGGACCAGGTCCGCCTTATCAGAACAGCACCGTGGACATAAATTTAATAAGTTACCGAACCAACTGTTCAAGCTTGCTGGCGGCGTGTATACACGATTCAATATTTTAAAGTGTGATTCACACCATGACGCAGAAAGAGTTGCCTGATCGCCTGCAATTATACTTGATTTCAACTTGCCGCTGTCCAAAGCTAAATTAGCATAGGACCACATATATCCGCAAGGTTTCGTTCCCCCATTGGTGTAAGCACCATTCTGTACCAGTAACTACTGGAGTGTTTTCCTAGTTTATATAGCGACAGACCCATTCTGATGGTGGCATTGGTCCATTCTCTAGTATGGTTTTGAGTGGTAGCATTATACCAGTGTCGGAGTTGTAAATATGCGTAAAAGTCTACGTTATTCAGTTGATAACGGTTTTTAAGAACTGAGAAGGGGAATATAGAAGTGTTCTCAGGGTCTTGTAACTGAGTTAGATGAGATAGACCCTGTACAGCCCATCTATTAAACAATTTATTATTTAGACCAGGAGTAAAGCAGGGGTTCTTCATAATAGGGACAGCCTCGGAAATAAGGGGATTATTGTCCATACAACACTGAATAAATTGCCAGGCTGTGATAACATTTATCAATGTGCACTTCTTCTTAAACTTGCTTGGTATACTTTTACGGGGGGTATGTAATAAAGCGGAAAGCGAAAAGGGGTGAACTAGTTTTTGTTCAAGATCGAAGGATGCAACATGTGAGCCACCAGTCAACCAGTCAATGGCTACTTTAGCCAGGCAGATTTTATTGTAAATTGAGAATATCGGTAGAGCTAGGCCGCCATATCGTTTAAGTTGAGCCAATTTAAGTAGCAAAATATGTTTCCAACCGCTACCCCAAATAAATGTCCTAATGTAACTGTCCAATAGTTTCAGATCAGGATTTGACAACATATTAGGAGTATTCTGCATAATATACAACACTTTTGGTAGAATAGTCATCTTTATCAAATAAATTTTGGCAGTAAGTGATAGTGGTATATTTGCCCAATTCCTTAAGTCTGCTTCTATCTTAGTTAATAGAGGGATGTAGTTAAGAGTGTACCATTCCGCTGGATTTCTACTAATGTTTATGCCTAAATAGGTAATGTATTGTTCTGCCACATTAAACGGGGGTATATAATCTGAGTGTGCTACTGGGTTTAACCAGAGCAAGTCGGATTTGGTAACGTTAATTTTGTAGCCCGAGAATGACCCAAACATGTCAATGATCTCTAAAATTCCAGGAATCTCAGATTGAGGATTATTAAGAAAAAGAAGCAAGTCATCAGCATAAAGTAGTAATTTAAAGTAATTATCTCCTAAACAAATCCCGTTAAGATGAAGTTTTAGCCTGGCCGCAAGGGGTTCGATTGCCAAGTTGAACAACAAGGGTGAAATCGGGCATCCTTGACGAGTACCGGTCCTAATAGGGAAGTGGTCTGATGGTCTGATGGTGAGCCATTCACCAATAATACGGATGACGCATTCGCATACAGGGCCCGAATACAGTTAGGGAAATGCCCGCTAAATCCAAATTGATTCATGCCATGGAATAAGTGATCCCATGTGATAGAGTTGAACGCCTTTTGGGCGTCAAGAGATAAGATAGCGGGATCTACCTGTCCACCGGTACTTGTTGATTGAAAAAAATCTATGAGTAAAAAGATTTTGCGAATACTCGCCACAGCGTTCCGATGTGTCATAAAGCCGACCTGGTCACCATGGATCAAGTGTGAAAACCCTTTTATAACTGGGGATGTAGCTGTGTTCAGAATTAAGCAATCACATTCAAAATCATGTTAAAGTGCCAGTAAACCTAAAAAATAATGTTATATAATTCTGCACATAGTGCAGAATTAGATAACATTATATTAGCGTTATCGTTATAAAAGCTAATATTCCCTTTGAATTTTTTTAAAATCTGACTGTTTTTCAGACTCTCTGTGCTCTTCTGAGCGGGTCTGTTTTTATTACACAGCGCATCGGGCCAGCTGTATAGTCACAGCCCGGCCCGACCGCGCCATTACACTAAGTGCAGCTCGCTCCTGCTCTGTCTGACAGATGTGCCATGCTGAAAAACTCATACCCAAAAAGACTGAGCGCTGTAATAAAATCAAAAGGTGCTTCAATAAAGTATTAGTTATTAGGTATTACTTATGCAATCATATTATTTTAGTTTTTTTTTTTTATTTCCCTTTACCTAAAAGATTTCAGTTTGTTTTTCAATTGAGTTGTACAGTTTAGAGGTCACATTAAAGGTGGAAAAAGTTCTGAAATGATTTATCTTTGTCTCATTTTTTTACATCACAGAAACCTGACATTTTAACAGGGGTGACTGTGTAGACTTTTTATATCCACTGTATAAGTCTTATCTAGAGAACACATATATGAAATAGGGTGATATATAGGTATGTGAATGGCATAGGCTCAAATAGTCCTTAAAAAACACACTACCAGAATTTTCTGGATATATATAACAAACTGTCTTCAAGCAAAAGCTATAATATTAGTACTCAATAAATCAATAAATGCTGTTGCTACTCCACATCTATGAAACTCCACTAGCATAAAATATCTTATAATATTATGTAATCAGCACTCAGGAACTATTCAGTAGTAGAATATGGAGAGATATTATAACAGGGGTGGCCACTGACTTAAATGACTTAAATAAAAGTAGAGATATTGTATGGCATTTTTAGGACTATATCCAAGACCTAGCTTCCCCCTATCTTATCATACCATACATGTAGCCATATTGTATTTGCCTATAGCCCAACTATCAAAATGAGCAACCCACACACTAAAAAGAACAGCTAGCAAAACTACATTTCAAACAAAAATCAACTATTAAGTGGCTTGAAAACAGGTGTAAAGTAGTCTTTCTCCCCCCCCCCTATTTTTTTAAACTTCACAGCTTGGCTTTGTATACCATCTGTGACTACACACTCTGTAGTATTTATTCTACTCCAGATAGCAAGGGTAGATGAGTTCCCCCAGCAACTTCATAGAAGGCTGTCATATATAGACCCCTGTAAAATGCTGCAGTCCCTGTCCACAGGTATATCTTGGCTGTAAAGTTCAGCACAATCAAGTTTATCGCTTGAACTGGATAATCCACTCCCTCAGTGGCTCCATAGTTGGTGAGGAAGGCAATTAGGCACGCTGCATCTCTTCCTGCATTCCCAGCATCCGTCCCATTAAGAAGGTTGGTTACCTCCATGGGGACTATTGTTATATTCCCCCTTTCATCTTGTAAAGTGGATGGTAAACGCTGGGGCCCCTGAGCCTCACCTCTAGTATGAGCTGCTATGGAGTTATCTTTGTAAGGAGTGGGCTCTGCAAAATCTGTCTCATAGGGCTGGAGCGACATTTTTAGCGCATGTTCAAAGGCAGCCTGGCAATCATCCAGAAGGTTATCCAGCTCCCTGAAGATGTAAGCCGCCGACAGCATAATAAGCGGTTATAACTGTGAAGGTTAGTGGAGATAGTATGAAGCGTGCGGTCAGTCTAGATCCTCTCACTGATCTCCACTGGAATATGGCCTCTCCCAAGTACTCTGAATAATGAGAATAGCTCTTAGGCAGTGAAGTCCCGACAACCGAGTGTCTTTTCTGCAGTCGTAAGCTATTAAAGTCCCCTGAGCCTTTAGAGTCCAAATATTTTTAAGGCATAAAGGTCTGGACAGTCGCCAAACTTTTATTTTTTATATGTAATATAGCCGGAGCTGCTGAGATCTGCGACCATTCAACTCAAACTGCGCCCCCCATGTGAATGTATTTTTAACAGATTTTCTTTGGTTTTACTATTAAACTGTATTACACGATCCCTGTCTATTTTTATATGTTTCTCTGCATGACTCTATTATCCTGAATAAGAGGATATACAGAGATATATTCTGAATAGACCTAGAGGCTGGATACACCATACTCCAGGAGGGGAAGAAACCTTTATTCAAATTACATCAACTTCACCAGAGGTCTCTCCCTCACAAATTAGTTTTTTTTAATAATAAGTGGAATACCTTCCGAATTTTTAGACTTTTGTGGATTGTTACATTTTAACTTCTGTTTTTATTTTAATCTGTACATATATCTATTTATTTGGTTTAGTAGTCTATTGCCCCTATTTATCAACCCGTCAACTAACTTGCATTCGCCGGCACCAATACGCTCGCCTAAGTTCGCCTAACATCGCTGCCGCCGACCTGAATACGTTCTCCAAAGTTACCAAAAAAGCTGTCAAAAAGCTGCACACCAAGTACGGGGCTATGAGCAGAGGACTGTTGTTAACTAACATTCATCGATCTCGCTGCTCTTCGGCTTTTTCCCAGCTTCATTGGTATACTGTCACTAAACACCCACACTATACTAAAATCTTTTACCCCTATACCGCCGCTCCCGGACCCCGCTACAACTAAATAAACTTATTAACCTCTAAACCGCCGCTCCCGGAGCCCACCTCCACCTACATTATACTTATTAACCCCTAATCTGCCGCCACCTACATTATGTTATTGACCCCTAATCTGCCGCCCCCTACACCGCCGCCACCTACATTATGTTATTAACCCTAATCTGCTCCCCCTACACCGCCGCCACCTACATAACACTTATTAACCCCTAATCTGCCGTCCCCAACGTCGCCGCCACTAAATTAAATTTATTAACTCCTAAACCTAAGTCTAACCCTAACACACCCTAACTTAAATCTAATTTAAATAAATATAAATAAAATTACTATCATTAACTAAATTATTCCTATTTAAAACTAAATACTTACCTGTAAAATAAACCCTAAGCTAGCTACAATATAACTAATAGTTACATTGTAGCTATCTTAGGGTTTATTTTTATTTTACAGGCAAGTTTGTATTTATTTTAACTAGGTAGAATAGTTATTAAATAGATATTAACTATTTAATAACTACTTAGCTAAAATAAATACAAAAGTACCTGTAAAATAAAACCTAACCTAAGTTACAATTACACCTAACACTACACTACAATTAAATACAATTAAATAAATTACATACAACTATCTAAATTATATACAAGTATCTAAAGTACAAAAAAAACAAACACTAAATTACAGAAAATAATAAACAAATTACAGAAATTTAAACTAATTACACCTAATCTAATAGCCCTATCAAAATAAAAAAGCCCCCCCAAAATAAAAAAAAAAACCCTAGCCTAAACTAAACTGCCAATAGCCCTTAAAAGGGCCTTTTGCGGGGTATTGCCCCAACAGTAAAACCCACCACCCACACAACCAACCCCCCCAAAAAAAAATACGAACTAAAAAAACCTAAGCTCCCCATTGCCCTGAAAAGGGCATTTGGATGGGCATTGCCCTTAAAAGGGCAGTTAGCTCTTTTGCAGGCCCACAGTCCTAACCTAAAAATAAAACCCACCCAATACACCCTTAAAAAACCTAACACTAACCCCCTGAAGATCGACTTACCGGGAGACGTCTTCATCCAAGCTGAGCAGAAGTGGTCCTCCAGACGGGCAGAAGTCTTCATCCAAGCCGGGCAGAAGTGGTCCTCCAGACGGCAGAAGTCTTCATCCAGACGGCATCTTCTATCTTCATCCATCCGGCGCAGAGCGGGTCCATCTTCAAGACATCCGACACGGAGCATCCTCTTCGGCCGACGACTACCTGACGAATTAAGGTTCCTTTAAGTGACATCATCCAAGATGGCGTCCCTTAGAGTCCGATTGGCTGATAGAATTCTATCAGCCAATCGGAATTAAGGTAGAAAAAATCCTATTGACTGATGCAATCAGCCAATAGGAATGAACTTCAATCCTATTGGCTGATTGGAACAGCCAATAGGATTGAGCTCGCATTCTATTGGCTGTTCCAATCCAAATTTTTCTACCTTAATTCCGATTGGCTGATAGAATTCTATCAGCCAATCGGAATCTGAGGGACGCCATCTTGGATGATATTACTTAAAGGAACCTTCATTCGTTGGGTAGTCGTCAGCCTGAAGAGGATGTTCCACGTCGGATGTCTTGAAGATGGACCCTCTCCGCGCCGGATGTATGAAGATAGAAGATGCCGTCTGTATGAAGACTTCTGCCGTCTGGAGGACCACTTCTGCCCGGCTTGGATGAAGACTTCTGCCCGTCTGGAGGACCACTTCGCCCGGCTTGGATGAAGACGTCTCCCGGTAAGTCGATCTTCAGGGGGTTAGTGTTAGTTTTTTTTAAGGGTGTATTGGGTGGGTTTTATTTTTAGGTTAGGGCTTTGGGCCTGCAAAAGAGCTAACTGCCCTTTTAAGGGCAATGCCCATCCAAATGCCCTTTTCAGGGCAATGGGGAGCTTAGGTTTTTTTAGTTAGTATTTTTTTGGGGGGGTTGGTTGTGTGGGTGGTGGGTTTTACTGTTGGGGGGGTTGTTTGTATTTTTTTTTTATAGGTAAAAGAGCTGATTACTTTGGGGCAATGCCCCACAAAAGGCCCTTTTAATGGTTATAGGTAGTTTAGTTTAGGCTAGGGTTTTTTTATTTTGGGGGGGCTTTTTTTATTTTGATAGGGCTATTAGATTAGGTGTAATTATTTTAAATATCAGTAATTTGTTTATTATTTTCTGTAATTTAGTGTTTTGTTTTTTTGTACTTTAGATAACTGTATATAATTTAGTTAATTGTATGTAATTTATTTAATTCTATTTAATTGTAGTGTAGTGTTAGGTGTTATTGTAACTTAGGTTAGGATTTATTTTACAGGTACTTTTGTATTTATTTTAGCTAGGTGGTTATTAAATAGTTAATAAATATATAATAACTATTCTACCTAGTTAAAATAAATACAAACTTGCCTGTAAAATAAAAATAAACCCTAAGCTAGATACAACGTAACTATTAGTTATATTTTAGCTAGCTTAGGGTTTATTTTATAGGTAAGTATTTAGTTTTAAATAGGAATAATGTAGTTAATGATAGTAATTTTATTTATATTTATTTAAATTAGATTTACATTAGGGGGTGTTAGGGTTAGACTTAGGTTTAGGGGTTAATAAATTTAATATAGTGGCGGTGACATTGGGGACAGCAGATTAGGGGTTAATAACATAATGTAGGTGGCGGCGGTGTAGGGGGGGCAGATTAGAGGTTAATAACATAATGTAGGTTGCAGCAGTGTTGGGGTGGCAACTTAGTGGTTAATAAGTATAATGTAGGTGGCGGCGGTGAAGGGGGGCTGCAGATTAGGGGTGTTTAGACTCGGGGTACATGTTAGGTGTAAACGTAACTTTATTCTCCCATAGGAATCAATGGGATATAGGGCAGCGGTGAACATGAGCTTTCGCTGCTTTCAGACTCCCATTGATTCCTATGGCATCTGCCGCCTCCAGGGCGGCGGATTGAAAAACAGGTACGCTGGGCCGGAAGAGTGCGTACCTAGTAGAAATTTGTTATCTTACAAATGTAGTCAGATAGTGCCGAATTTGCATTCAGAACATGACGTAATGACGTAAGCATCGATCTGTGTCGGACTTTGACTGGCGGATCGTATGTTACGTCACAAAATTATACTTTTGCTGGTCTTTAGGGTTTGATAAATAAGGGGAATCAGGCACTCCACAATTACGCTGCGGAATTTCAGTGTATTTGCGGTTGACGGTGTCATGCTCAGCTGCTGGGAAGCTCTGCAGTCCTCTCTGTGTGCTTGATTGACAGGTGTCTGAGCCACCCCTTCCTGATGATGTCACAACCAGACTTTTTATTCTGCGCTTCCTGTTTCTCCAGTGCCCGTTTGTTTGTTAACTTTGTGGCTTCTGATAGGATTTCGCTGAGGAATCTCTCTAACTGCTGCTTTTCTGTTGCCAATCTCTTCAAGGACTTACTATGCTGGATTAACCTTCAACCTCCTGATTACCTGTCTCCAAACAATGCAAGTACTGTTTGTTTTGTGAAACTTTCAAACTTCCTGTTTACCTGCTGCAAACCCTGCATATTCAGACTACTCTGTGTACTGCCAAACTATTCAAATACTGTTATTTCTGTGAAACCTTCAATCTGCATGTTTACCTGTTTCCAAACTCTGCAAATACAATTATTCAGTGTAAACCTTCAAACTGCTTGATATCCTGTTGCCAATCTCAACAAGTACTGATTAATCTGTGTTAACCTTCAAACTACCAGCTTACCTGTTGCTATCTCTGCAAGTTCTGACAACACAGTGTTAACCTTCAAACTACCTGATTACATGTTGTTAATTCTGCAAGTTCTGACTACACAGTATTTACCCTCAAACTGGCTGATTACCTGTTGCATACTCTGCAAAGACTGTCTACTCAGTGTTAACCCTCAAACTGCCTGATTACCTGTTGCATACTCTGCAAAGACTGTCTACACAGTGTTAACCTTCAGACTGCCTGATAACAAATGACCTACTCCTGCATTATTAACTGTTTCCTGTTTTACCCTTCTTCTGTCTGAGTATAAGTGGACTATCCCTGCTCTCCTGATTCTGTGGAAGACATTTCCTGAAACCAGTTCCTTATTCAGAAGTCTATCTGGCTGATATCATGAATTACTTTGGCACAGGCTAACCCTGCTCCATATCGTGAGTACTTTGTTTTTTGGAGGTTGTTGTGGGGTCATGTCCTGGATTAAACTCAGAGTGCAATGGTGTTGTTTAAGTTCGCCCTAGCATTTGGGTCTTCTTCTGGACATTTCCTAACCTGACAGTACAAACGGGCCATAATATGGACCCTGATGAGTTATCCAGGGCTGTGGCTCTACAAGGGCAACTTCTAGGAAATCATTCTGCTCATTTGCAATCTTTGGATTCCAAGCTTGACCAGATTACTGCTCTGCTACATAACCTCTCCGCTCCTTCTCAAGCAACGGTGACTCCTGCTGCTACTGCTACTAGCACCAATGCTGTCTTTAATCCACCTCAAACTGTTGGACAGAATATACCACAAATCCCACTTCCAGATAAATATGATGGTAATCCTGAAGAATGCCGTGGATTCCTTAATCAGTGTCGTTTACACTTCAGAAACAATCCTCAAGTTTTTTCCAATTCTACTTCCAAAATCACCTTTATTATTTCTCTCTTGAAGGGTAAGGCTCTAGCCTGGGTGTCCCCTCTTTTAGAGAAGAATGATCTGTTACTACAGGATGTGGAATTATTTGTGTCCATTTTTTCTTCTGTTTTTGACAAGCCTGGGAGGTCTGCAGCTGCTGAGGCAGGATTGTTGGATCTGAGACAGGGATCCCTTTCGGTAGCTCAATATGCTATTGAATTCAGGACTTTAGCCGCAGAAACTGATTGGAACCATGGAGCCTTACGGGCAGCCTTTCGCAAAGGACTTTGCGAACGCCTTAAGGATGAACTTGTATTTCGGGAACTCCCCGATTCATTGGAGGGTCTTATCAATTTATGTATTACTCTTGATGCCCGGCATTCTGAACGTCTTCAGGAGAGAGATAGGAATCGGAGATCCTTTTTTAAATCTTCTTTTCGTCCTCCTATTCGAACCTCAAGTCTTTCTAATAATAATTCCCAATCTCCTGAGTCTGTGAAACCCATGGAAGTAGGAGCTATTAAATTGTCAGAAGCTGAACGCCATAGAAGGCGTACTCTTGGGTTATGTCTGTATTGTGGTACCAAAGGACATTTACTGAAGGACTGTCCTATCCGGCCAGTAAAAGCCAAGGCTTAACTTTTGATAGAGGGACAGAGTTAAGCCAGAATCCCATGTCTTCCCTCAATTCTAAACGTTTTGTTCCTGTAACTATCTCTTTTGGAAACACCAAGTTTCAAGCTCAAGCTCTCATCGATTCTGGAGCTGCTGGAGTATTCATTGATTCAAACTTTGCTGACTCTCTCAGGATTCCTCTTCAAGCCAAGAAACAGTTAATTAAGGTAACTACTGTCAGTGGACAGCCTCTAGGTACTGGTATCATACAACATTCTACCATTCCTCTTCTTTTGACTGTGGGCATACTTCATTCTGAAATTATTCGTTTTGATGTCATCTCTTCTCCCCACATACCATTGATTCTTGGGTTACCTTGGTTGCAGCTTCATGATCCAGTTTTCTCATGGTCTAAAGGAGAACTTATTTCCTGGGGAACTACCTGTTTCAAACATTGCCTGCAAAATCCCTCTAAACCATCCTGTCCTGTCGTAGCTATGGTGGAAGTTCCTGAATCATTGCCCAATTACTATCATGCCTTTTGTGATGTGTTTTCTAAAAAAGAGGCTGAGACGTTACCTCCACACTGGATATTTGACTGTCCTATCGAATTGTATTCAGGGGCTCCTCTACCTAAGGGAAGGACCTATCCCCTCTCTCGTCAAGAAAATGTCTCTCTTGAGGAATACATAAAGGACAACTTAGCCAGAGGATTCATTCGTCCTTCCTCTTCACCTGTGGGTGCAGCTTTTTTCTTCATTGGGAAAAAAGATGGAGGTCTTCGTCCCTGTATTGATTATCGAGCCTTGAATCAGATTACTGTCAAAAACAGCTATCCTCTGTCGCTCATTTCTGAGTTATTTGATCGTCTTCAAGGTGCTTCTATTTTTTCCAAGTTAGATCTCCGTGGGTCCTACAATCTGGTCAGAATCCTTAAAGGAGACGAATGGAAGACGGCATTTAACACTAGATTTGGTCACTACGAGTATCTAGTAATGCCATTTGGATTGTGCAATGCACCAGCAGTATTTCAGCACTTTGTTAACGAAATCTTCAGAGATTATCTAAATCAATTTGTTATCATTTACCTCGATGACATTCTAATCTATTCGAAAACATTACAGGAACATGTACATCATGTAAGACTGGTTCTTCAGAGGTTAAGAGACAATTCCCTGTTCGCTAAATTGGAGAAATGCTCTTTTCATCAGAGTTCCATCCCCTTTTTGGGGTATATCATTTCTGAATCAGGTTTTGAGATGGATCCTGCTAAACTGTCGGCTATCGACTGGCCCAGACCAACTACTCTCAAATCCCTGCAGAGGTTTCTTGGCTTTGCCAATTACTATAGAAAGTTTATAAAGAACTTTGCTGACATCACGTCTCCACTCACTTCTCTTACTAAGAAAGGGCAAAATTGTAAGAACTGGTCCTCTTCGGCAGTACAGGCTTTTGAAACGCTAAAATCAGCATTTTCTTCTGCACCTCTTCTCAGTCATCCAATTCCTGATTTCCAGTTTATTTTGGAGGTTGACGCTTCCTCTATAGCAGCTGGAGCTGTTCTCTCCCAACGTGATCTGACTACCAGCAAGATACATCCTGTGGCGTTCTTTTCGAAAAAATTCAATCCTGCCGAGTTAAATTATGATGTGGGCAATAAGGAGCTTTTGGCTATAAAATTAGCTTTGGATGAATGGAGGCATTGGTTAGAGGGTACCAGTCAACCTTTTTTCATTCTGACAGATCACAAGAATCTTTTATACCTACAAACAGCTACACGTCTCAATCCTCATCAGGCTCGGTGGGCCTTGTTCTTCTCCAGGTTTAATTTTGTACTTTCCTATGTTCCTGGTTCAAAAAATTCCAAGGCAGATGCTTTATCTAGGCAGTTCCAATCTTCTGAACCTTCTCCATTGGATTCAGAACCTATACTACGTCCAGTCAAAGTTTTAGCTCAAGTATCCTCTTTTCCAGTACAGGCTTTACATGCTGCTCAAGTCCGGGTACCATCTTCTTGCAAACTACCTTCTGGTATCCTGTATGTACCCAAAGGATTACGTCTTAAGCTTCTACGTTGGGCTCATGACAACATTTCAGCAGGTCATCTGGGAATAACCAATACATTGTGGAAACTGAAGCAGCATGTTTGGTGGTCCACTATGAGGAGGGATGTTAAGGATTATATTGCTACTTGTAGTTCTTGTGCTTCGAACAAACAATCTTCTCATCGACCGTTTGGTCTATTACACCCTCTTCCTATTCCTCATTACCCTTGGTCTCACTTATCCATGAACTTTGCTACAGATCTTCCTGTTTCTGCTTGAAATACGACCATTTGGGTAGTGGTGGATTGATTCTCCAAGTCTGCTCACTTCATACCTCTTCCAGGCTTGCCTTCAGCTCAAAGACTTTCTGAACTCTTTGTTCTACATATATCTCGTTTACATGGTTTTCCCACTGACATAGTCTCAGATCGTGGAGTCCAATTTGTTTCCAAATTTGGAGGTCTTTTTGTAAACACTTCGGAATCAACATATCACTTTCTACTGCACACCATCCTCAATCCAACGGACAGACTGAGCATGTAAATCAAGCCTTGGAATCTTTTCTAAGACATTATGTAGACCATCACCACTCCAACTGGTCTCAGTTATTGCCTTTGGCGGAATTAGCTCACAACTCACGTTATAACGCCTCATTACAGACCTCTCCCTTTAAGGCAGCTTATGGATTTGAACCTAGAACCTTTCCTATGATTACCAGTTATACTGAAGTCCCTGGAGCAGATCGTATAGTGAAAAATCTCAGTAATCACTGGCAATTCATTCGTCAAAATCTACTCTCTTCTTCCTTAAGACATAAGAAATATGCTGATCGCAGAAGGTGCAAGGCTCCTTTACTTCGTACTGGAGACAGAGTATTTTTATCCACCAGATTCATACGTCTAAAACAACCTTGTACCAAGTTGGGTCCTAAGTACATTGGACTGTTTCGAATTGTTTCCAGAGTTTGTTCTTCTGCATACCGCCTGGCCTTACCCAAGACTCTCAAGATCCATCCAGTGTTTCATGTCTCCCTACTCAAGCCAGTCATCTACAATCGGTACTCTATCAAGAGTAAACCACCTCCTCCACTTTCCGTAGAGGGAACTTCTGTGTTTGAAGTCAGACAGATTCTCGATTCCAAGCTATGGGGCAATCGGCTGTACTACCTGGTCCATTGGAAGGGTTATCCTATCTCTGAACGATCTTGGGAACCGGCCTCTCATGTTCATGCTCCAGCTCTTGTCAAGTCTTTTCACAAGAAATACCCTGCCAGGCCCGGTCGGGTTCCCCGGAGGGGTCCTTGAGGAGGGGGCACTGTCACGCTCAGCTGCTGGGAAGCTCTGCAGTCCTCTCTGTGTGCTTGATTGACAGGTGTCTGAGCCACCCCTTCCTGATGATATCACAACCAGGCTTTTTATTCTGAGCTTCCTGTTTCTCCAGTGCCCGTTTGTTTGTTAACTTTGTGGCTTCTGATAGGATTTCGCTGAGGAATTTCTCTAACTGCTGCTTTTCTGTTGCCAATCTCTTCAAGGACTTACTATGCTGGATTAACCTTCAACCTCCTGATTACCTGTCTCCAAACAATGCAAGTACTGTTTGTTTTGTGAAACTTTCAAACTTCCTGTTTACGTGCTGCAAACCCTGCATATTCAGACTACTCTGTGTACTGCCAAACTATTCAAATACTGTTATTTCTGTGAAACCTTCAATCTGCATGTTTACCTGTTTCCAAACTCTGCAAATACAATTATTCAGTGTAAACCTTCAAACTGCTTGATATCCTGTTGCCAATCTCAACGAGTACTGATTAATCTGTGTTAACCTTCAAACTACCAGCTTACCTGTTGCTATCTCTGCAAGTTCTGACAACACAGTGTTAACCTTCAAACTACCTGATTACATGTTGTTAATTCTGCAAGTTCTGACTACACAGTGTTTACCCTCAAACTGCCTGATTACCTGTTGCATACTCTGCAAAGACTGTCTACACAGTGTTAACTCTCAAACTACCTGATTACCTGTTGCATACTCTGCAAAGAATGTCTACTCAGTGTTAACCCTCAAACTGCCTGATTACCTGTTGCATACTCTGCAAAGACTGTCTACACAGTGTTAACCTTCAGACTGCCTGATAACAAATGACCTACTCCTGCATTATTAACTGTTTCCTGTTTTACCCTTCTTCTGTCTGAGTATAAGTGGACTATCCCTGCTCTCCTGATTCTGTGGAAGACATTTCCTGAAACCAGTTCCTTATTCAGAAGTCTATCTGCCTGATATCATGAATTACTTTGGCACAGGCTAACCCTGCTCCATATCGTGAGTACTTTGTTTTTTGGAGGTTGTCGTGGGGTCACGTCCTGGATTAAACTCAGAGTGCAAGTGTGTTGTTTAAGTTCGCCCTAGCATTTGGGTCTTCTTCTGGACATTTCCTAACCTGACAGACGGCTTGATAAATAGGCCCCGATGTAACTTTTACACCATTTTTGTTCATTTTGTTCCACTAAATAATAGCACAGAGTTTCAGTGCTGCTTGCCCCAATACAGAGAGTTCACTATACTGTGGCATTCTACTTTTCTCTCTCTTTCTCTCTCTCTCTCTCTATATATATATATATATATAGATAGATATAGATATATATATTCTATGGATTATTTTGAATATGTTAGAACATCTATAATAATTTTTAATAATTATTATTAATATTTTTTAATATTTCCATAACGCGCCTTAGGATAACTCATGGTACATGTGTGATCGTGTTTAACTTTCAACTTGTTATACACGCACAAATTAATATGCCAGCAATATTCTTGTAATCTAGCCCTTAGTGTTCTTTTAACTTTTACATAGATAGGGAGCATCTATAACTGAGATTTCTTCTTCATTAGGTGATTGTTAAACATTTCAACAGAAGGAATCGTTCCTAAACCGAGCTTCCGTCAGCTGGGAAATTACTAATGTACTCAGGTCGCTATAATGGCACCTTCTAGGTGCATTGATTATTGTACATTACAGTGGAGAAGGATTTATCTACTGCAGTTTAAGACATCTGAGTAGCTGCTAATTTACACAGAATTCACTGCCATCACCTTGTAGTTGCTGACTGTTATTTTGTGAATATTTTAGTGTAGTGTTTCGTGTTGGGGTTTGAGATTCTGTAGGTAGTCTCCGGGATGGGAATGCAGATTTTTTTTTAGATCTGATAGCTTACAGGTTTGAAATAAAAATGGTTGTGTCAGCCCACTTTTCACATTTTGGTGTAAGCTATTAAATAGCAACCATGGTACCTGTAGCATGTGAGCTATAAATGTGTGTATGGTAACTGAAGGGTACAGATTCAGTATATAAATATCAGTATGCAACAGACATTTGTAGTTGTAAGACTCACTTGGGTTCATAACATTCAAATACTTTAACATTCTGATAACAAAAAGTTATATATCTATACCTTGAATCATTACCACTTTACTAAATAAATTCAAATGAGCATATTTGACTTTCCATTACACTGGTTTATTTGCTAAGAAATCATTAAACATGAATTCTAGCAAAATATGCTTGTTGTATGTATAGCAATGTTTATTTAAATCTCACATTTGTTTGTATTCTTATTAAATGATTTACAACAATTACCTTCAGCAAAATATATTTTAGTTAACCAAAAGTCCCTTTTTGTTAATCTAAACATAAAGAACTTCCATGCAGGGATGTATGTGTATTTGTATCACAGTTACTTTTACATGTTTCTCCCAACTTTGTGTGCATTTCCCAGGAGACATGTGTAGTTCTTGAATTGCATAGCCTACAGCCATTTGTAGCAGCATTTCAATTAAGATAAACACCATCAGGAAGAGTATCCTCAATTTTGGATGCAGGGCATTTAGAGCTCAGCCTTTGATTATGTCACATAAACAAATAACCTTGGACCTTCAAGTGTATCCAGTTACATAGTATGGTCCTCTCTAAGGGTTATTACACATTGCATAGTAAAATCAGTCTGATTGCTTCATAACTTTTTCGAAATTGCTTGCATGCCTCGTCTCTCTTTCTGTCTCACTTGATATATGGCATATATACCATTAACAATATTATTACTGTTATCATTAGTTGTAAAATACCATTGAATTCCAAAGCGCTATACAAGGCCAATAATAAAGACAAGAAAGGAAGGCAGATTCAGTATATATATATATATATATATATATATATATATATATATATATATATATATATATATATATATATATATATATATATATATGTGTGTGTGTGTATATGTATGTAATACATTTTCTTTATTAAAATTGTTAAAGTAAGAACTGTCTCCCTCAGTTATCTTACAGCAGGTTTTGAGGGCTGTAGTATTTTGACATGATACCCTGGTATGCTGTCCCCCTGTAATAAGATTGCCCACACCACTACATTATTTAGTATGTACTGTATGTTTATATGTAACATAAATAATTAAAAGTGGGGAATCCCCCCTTTGTATGAACGTTCTGCAAACATCAGTTCACAAATAGTCAGGAAAGTACACATTTGAAGAGTGGCAGATGAGGGCTGGCGCTAAAACCAATCATGCATAAAATATAGAGGTACAGTTAATATAGTTCTATAACAAGCGTGAAAAAACTGAATTGTCATTAAGTATAAAACTGGTTTTGTTTCACATTCTCCTAGAACCATATGCAGAAATGGTAAATAGAAGAAATTTGCAAGAAGACAAGAATTGGCAAAACAAAAATTACAGCTGCCTAACTTTACTGAAGCACTGACTATTAGAGCTTCCTATTAAATCCTGCTTGCATTTCTGACTACACGATCTTCCTACTAAATGCTCCTAGAACTGAAACAAATGCATTGGAGCCATTTTATGGCAGCCAAGAAGCAATATCCCTGGAGGACTGCTCAGGGACTTGTTATTTCCAAGCTGTAATTGTGCTATGTGGCTTTCCCTTGCAGTATATGCAGCTATGCCCTATCTTTTATGTGGTCCTTCATTAACTGATGGAATGGGCACACAGTCTAAAAAATATTGCGCTAAAAGTAAGCTTTTTGCCCTCGTCGGGTTGCGCTAATAATATGAGTAAAAAAAGAAACTGTTTTCACTCATGCGCTACCCCGACGATCGCAAAAAGCCAAACTTACAATATAGCGTGCACGTTCACGTATTCCCCTATAGAACTCAATGTAGAAAAAAAGTTGAAAAAAAACCTAACACTCAACTCTTGCACAAACCAGATCGCATATTCTCATGTGCGCTAACCCAATATGAAAATATGAATATTTCACATTCCAATGTTCTTCCCATAGAAGAATATGTTCTATTTATTCATATATACATATATCTGATTTTTTTTGGTACAATATATATATATATATATATATATATATACATGATTATATATAGGTAAAGATATATACAATTATAGATATATGAATATCTATTTATAAATACTTAGAAGATTTTCTGATATGTGTAGAGCATCATAATGTAAAATATTTACAGTAAATACCTAGTTAAAACTTTTATTAAATATGAATATTGCATAAATATGCTTTTGCGTGTTTTCATCTACTTAACTGGAAAGGGCTCCAATGCACTTACATATATGTCTATATATGTGTACATATGTATTTATGTGTTTATATTTCTGTAAATACATATATACACATATAAATACATAAATACATATGTACACACACATATATACATACATATCCATCTTTAGACATGTATATATATATATATATATATATATATATATATATATATATATGTATATCAATATTAAAGCCATTTGCCTGCCTTTTTTCCCTAACATCTGAGATCACATATCCTTGTTTGCTCTCTACTCGTAATCTGACTCGCTATCATTTCTGACACCTGCATAAAAGGACAAAATAGATAGTCAATTCACTTGAAGATCATAGTAGCTTTCATCTAAAGGATCTGGCTACATCATCTCTAAAAAAAACATCAATTCCTTAAATTCCAACAGAAAGAAGGAACCACAATCCTAGGACAGATATTTAGGAAGTAAAACTTCTTCAGGAACAATGACTTCTGAAACCACTTCTTCAAATCAAATAAGGAGGACAAAATGAGCACCTAATTTAATTAACACCTTAACATTTTAAACCATTATGTCCATTTATGGCACCAGAAAAAAAAAAGAAGTTAAAAAAGTTAAATGAAACAAAAGTCGAACAGGTATTTGAGAAATAACCACCTCATGAAGAAGGCCTGAAGAAGATCAGATAAATCCAGGTTTAAATCAGATGAGAGGTAGCAGAACAGCACACTTTTCATTAAAACACAACTGTGTCACAAAAAGAGTTTTATTGATAGGGAAAAAAATAACTTTAAAACTTGTCAACAAAACCACAAAAGGAGTGGCCTTTTAAGTATAAAAAATCTCGACTACTAATAATGGTTCCAGGTATTTAACAAATAGAGCATAGAGATAACCAAAACTTTAAGGTGAATGAAAATAAAAAGTATTACTGCAGAAACCTACAGAAAGAGACTACACATGTGCCAGATTACAAGTGGAGCGTGAGCGATAAGGGGTATATCACGGAGGGCATGCGCTAGTTGGGCTTATCGCTCGTAATACGTGTTGAAAGTAAACACGACCATTTGATCGCAATTGTGATTTATGATAGAGTGATTTCTGTCACTTCAGAGCACTTGTTAACAGTTTTGCGAAACTAAAAGTTGCACAAAATGCATAAAAAAGACATTACAAAGTATAGTTACACTCATAATAACACTATCTAATAAAAATTATTTAAAAACATTTTGCACTCAAAATTTATAACGGCTCAAAGATATGAGATCTCAGGTGTTAGAGACAAAAAAGGCAGACAAAGGGCTTTAACATTGAGATACATACGTATACATGTTTAAAGATGGATATGAATATATATATATATATATATATATATATATATATATATATACAGTATATAAAGGTAAAAAGAGCTGGGGATCAGGATCCGGTGTATATCCTTAGTTGTCCACAACACTTAAGCCAGCACGAAGAGATTTTTATAATCACCTTTAATGTATCAAAACATAACGTTTCGGCCTCACATGGAGGCCTTGGTCACACGTAAAAAACACACATCACAGACATACAATATAACCCAAAAAACACTACCTTATATACCCCTTCCCCTTACCCTGATACACTAAGGAAACCACACAAATTCATGGAAAACAGCTGAAAGAGATCTGATTGATCCCTTAGTCATCACGATGAGGCTGTAGTCATAGTAACAAACAACACCACATTGGTATTTGCACAAACAGCAGACCGCATGGCCGCATTACGTGGTAACGTCAAAGAAAATGTCGTCCGTTGTCATGGAAACCCGTAAACGCTCGCAAAATGCACAGCGTAACAGCGTAGCATCTTTTTGTCAAATCACTGAAAGCGGAAACACCGCCCCTAGCTAAACACGTGTTGCCATGGCAACAGATCCAAATTAAGTTATTAGCCTAAGCATGACAGGTTATTATCATTAACTTAACAATACTAAACATACAATTCAGATCGGTCTTTAAGTCAAGTGACTGATATGTAGATCAATAACATTTAAGTATATAGTGCTATATATCTTATATTAAAATAGCACCTATCACATACCCATATATATATATTTTAATCATAAGATCCTATAGCTATATATTATCACTTGCTCAAGTTACCAGATCCATGTGTTCTATATACAATATTAAAAAAACACACAAGGTGCTTCCAAGGAGATGGTAGAAACGGAATCATTAGAGGAGAGGAAGCTCACAGTTATTTGTAGAAACAGCTGTAATCAATCATCACGTTGAGACCCTTCGGTGCAATGGTGTCCAATCTATGGATCCGGCGTGATTCCATCCTCAATAGGGCCTTGGACCGATCACCCCCACCATTTAGATTTAGGGATGTGGTCAATTAGTATAGTCCTCATCATGGAGATGGCATGTACTGCTTGTTGAAAGTGACGAGCCACAGGTTGATCCAAACTGCCCCTCTCAAGGGCCAGCCTAATAGCTGATTTATGGTTTGCCAACCTCTCTCTGAACGTAGTTATCGTTTTCCCCACATAATAAAGGGAAAATGGACAGATGATCACATAGATGACTTGACCAGAAGTGCAGGTCAATCAATGCCAGATGGTAAAGATTTTGTTGGTGTGGGGATGATGGAATGTATTGCCAGTTATCATGCCATTGCAGGTTGTACAATTACCGCACCTACAGCATCTTTTTTTCTTTTGGGGTAGCCAGGTGTTCTTCTGGTAGCTTTGTACTGGATCAGAAGAATCCTCTCTTCTAATGTTAACTATATGGGAACACCTATAGGATTTCTGATGCTCCTACTAGAGCTCTGTCTTGTCAATAATTATTTTCAATTTGAACATTTATTTTACTTGCAAACGCACGTATGCCAACATATATATGTCCATGTATGAACCTGATTACATTTTTACTACTGAACAGAGCTCTATTACGTTTTATCGACGTTATATAGATGATGTATTCCTTGTTTGGAGGGGTGATTTGAGGTCTCTACATGTTTGGTTCAATCATTTGAATTCCATTAATTCTACTGTACGGTTCAAGATGGATACAGATAATGATAAAATATATTTCCTTGATCTTGAGATCTATAAGAGTGAAACAGCTGATGGTTTGAGGTTATACACTACTATTTATAATAAACCTACTGATAAGAATTCCATATTACAATATAATAGTTTTCACCCCAGATTCCAGAAAACAGGTGTTAGTTCCTCTCAGCTCCTGCATGTTGTATGCAACAACACAGAGGAGACTCACAAGAAACGTCAGCTGGATATGATGTCACAGAAGTTCATCAGTAGAGGGTACCCGGAACCCCTTATCATGACACAATGTAAGAGAGCACACACACTGACCCAGCAATCTATTAGCAATAAACCACAGAAACCTGCTGATCAACGTTTGAATTATATAACGCTTACACTCCAGCGTCACATAAAGTACATAAGGTCATTAAACAACATTGGCCTATTGTATCCACTGATATAAGCTTACCATTTGGCGAGATGCCACCTCCTAGGCTGGTGTATAAGAGAGATAAGCATCTTAGAGACCTGTTGGTGAGGACTGATCCAGTACAAAGCTACCAGAAGAACACCTGGCTACCCCAAAAGAAAAAAGGATGCTATAGGTGTGGTAATTGTACGACCTGCAATGGCATGATAACTGGCAATACATTCCATCACCCCCACACCAACAAAATCTTTACCATCCGGCATTGATTGACCTGCACTTCTGATCATGTCATCTATGTGATCATCTGTTCATGTTCCCTTTATTATGTGAGGAAAATGATAACTACAATCAGAGAGAAGTTGGCAAACCATAAATCTGCTATTAGGCTGGCCCTTAAGAAGGGCAGTTCAGATCAACCTGTGGTGATCGGTCCAAGGCCCTATTGAGGATGGAATCACGCTGGATCCATAGATTGGACACCAATGCAACGAAGGGTCTCAACGTGATGATTTACAGCTGGTTCTACAAATGAGCTTCCTCTCCTCTAATGATTCCGTTTCTACCATCTCCTTGGAAGCACCTTGTGTGTTTTTTTAATATTGTATATAGAACATATGGATCTGATTACTTGAGCAAGTGATAATATATAGCTATAGGATCTTATGATTAAGATATATATATGGGTATGTGATAGGTGCTATTTTAATATACAATATATAGCACCATATACTTAAATGTTAATGATCTACATATCAGTCACTTGACTTAAAGACCGATCTGAATTGTATGTTTAGTATTGTTAAGTTAATGATAATAACCTGTTATGCTTAGGCTAATACCTTCATTTGGGTCTGTTGCCATGGCAACACGTGTTTAGCTTGGGGCGGTGTTTCCGTTTGCAGTGATTTGACAAGTAGATGCTACGCTGTGCATTTTGCGAGCGTATACAGGTTTCCATGACACCGGACGCCATTTTCTATGACTTCACCACGTAATGCGGCCATGCGGTCTGCTGTTTGTGCAAATACCAATGTGGTGTTGTTTGTTGCTATTACTACGGCCTCATTGTGATGACAGCGGTTTTCCATGAATTTGTGCGGTTTCCTTAGCGTATCAGGGTAAAATATATATATTGGGTTATGTTGTATGTCTGTGATGTGTGCTTTTTCCGTGTGACCAAGGCCTCTATGTGAGGCCGAAACATTATGTTTTGATACATTAAAGGTGATTATACAAATCTCGTGCTGGCTTAAGTGTTGTGGACAACTAAGGATATACACCGGATCCTGATCCCCAGCTCTTTTTTCCTTTGGATATTTAAAGGCCGTGCACAGAGTGGTTGCTTCATGCTGGTGAGTGCTGATCTCTTTGTACGTACATATATATACATATATATACAGTATATATATATATATATATATATATATATATATATATGTGTGTGTGCATATGTATTAATGTATTTATATGTGTATATATGTATTTACAGACATATATACACATATAAATATATACAGTCATGGCCAAAAATATTGGCACCCCTGCATTTCTGTCAGATAATGCACCCAGAAAATTCTTGCAATTGCAAATGTTTAGGCATTCTCATGTTTATTTTTATTTTTTGTATTGTTATGACACAAAAAACTGGAGAAAAAAGCCAAATCTGACACATTACAAGCAAAACTCCAAAAATGGACTGGATACAATTATTGGCACCCTAAATTTAATATTTGGTAGCACACCCCTTGGAAAAAAATAACTGAAATCAATCGTTTCCTGTAACCATCAATGAGTTTCTTACACCTCTTCACTGAAGTTTTGGACCACTCTTCTTTTGACAACTGCTCCAGGTCTCTCAGATTGGAAGGGTTCCTTTTCCCAACTGCTGTTCTGAGATCTATCCACAGGTGTTCTATGGGATTGAGATCTGGACTAATTCCTGGCTAGTTAAATACTATCCAGCACTTTGTCCTAAACCATTTCTGGGTGCTTTTTGATGTGTGCTTTGGGTCATTGTCCTGCTGTAAGACCCATGACCTCTGACGGAGACCCAACTTTCTGACACTGGGATCTACATTGCACAACAGAATTATTTGGTAGTCTTCAGATTTCATAATACCATGCACATAGTAAAGACATCCAGTTCCTGAAGCAGCAAAGCAACCCCAAAACATCAGTGAACCTACACCATGTTTGACTGTAGGGACTGTATTATTTTCTTTAAAAGCCTCATATCTTTTTCTGAAAACAGTAGAATGATGGGCTTTACCAAAAAGCTGTAATTTTGTTTTATCTGTCGACAGTCCAGTCTCCTAAAAAGGCTTTTGGCTTTCTCAGGTAAGTTTTGGCAAACTCCAATCTGGCTTTTTTTATGTTTCTGTGTCTTCTCCTGGGTCTCCAACCATAGCGTCTATTTTCATTCAGATGGCAACATATAGTGCAAGCTGACACATTTTTACCCTGTGCCTGAAGGTCAGCATGAATTTGTCTGAAAGTTGATCAAGGTTATTTATCCACCATTCGAACAATCCTTCTTTGCAATATTTGATCAATTTTTCTCTTTTGTCCACGTCCAGGGAGATTAGCTACAGTGCCATGGGCTGTAAACTTCTTGACAATCTTGCGCACAGTGGACACAGGAATATTAAGATCTTTGGAGATGGACTTGTAACCTAGAGATTGTCCACAATTTTTGTTCTCAAATCCTCAGACAATTCTTTGCTGCTCTTTCCCTTCTCCATGCTCAGTGTGGCAGACAGACACAAACAACAGAAAGGTTGAGTCAATTTTTCACCATTTTAACTGGTTTCCGGTGTTATTTCTATATTGCCAGCACCTGTTAATTGATAAAGTTGCGTTTAATTACAAATTACAGGAGCATCACAAACTTGGAATGCAATTATTTCTAACAATTTTGAGAAGGTGCCAATAATTTTGTCCATTGCATTTTTGGAGTTTTGTGTCCAACTTGGCTTTTTTTTCTCAACTTTTTTGTGTCGTACCAATACAAACAAAAGAAATAAACATGATAATGCCTAAACATTTGTAATTGCAACAATTTTCTGGGCGAAGTGGTGCATTATCTGACAGAAATGCAGGGCTGCCAATATTTTTGGCCATGGCTCTATGTACACATATATTTAAGTGCATTGAAGCCCTTTATAGTTAAGTAGATGAAAACATGAAAGAGCTAATTTATGCAATATTCATTTTTAATAAAGTTTTATACTGTGTATTTACTGTAAATATTTTGCATTCCAATGTTCTGCACATAGCAGAATATGTTCTATGTATTTCCAATTAGATATTCCTATATAAATATCTGTATATACAGTATCTATACCTATATATAATAATGTAAAGATATAGGTATAAATATAAATTGTGCCAAAAAAATCATATATATATATATATATATATATATATATATATATATATATATATATATATAAATAGAACCTACTATGCTATGTGAAGAACATTGGAATGTGAAATATTCATATTTTCAAGTTGGGTTTGCGTACATGAGAAATATGAATATCTAGAAATTAGTGAGAGAGCAAAAATATCCCTGTGTTTTGGCACAATAGCCTAGAACAAAAAGACTAACAAGAAGACTCCCAGGAAAGTTACTTTCGTAAGTCCCTGAAAAGAATTCCAAAGCTTTATCCAAGCCAAACTAATTTTTTTCTGAAGTGTAGATCTTCCCACTTGAATACAGGAAATACCTCTGGATTAAGTTAATTCGATCTGCCACCAGTTGAGGCAATCCCATTTTTGTGGGGAAAAACTCTCTGACATATCTTGTTACAGCTTCCTAGAAATAAAAGTTATGCTACTATAATAAAATTAAATAATGAGCAAAAGAAATCACTTCAGCAACAGACATCAAACATTAGGACAATCCTGGAATCTCATAATAATGGAAGATATGTCCAGAAACCTGTAATTATGAGTTTACTATAAAATCATCTACTGACAACAGCTTTCTCCTAGCTCCCCCATGTTAGCAAAGTGATCAGAATCACGACTATTATTTAGAATCATTTTACTAAATAATAATGCCTCTTTACAGCATTGACCCCAGCCTCTAGAATAATGGAACTTACCAGTATTATAGTTCTTTAAACATTGACCACTCTCCACTGCAAATAGTCGGCTAGATTACGAGTTTTGTGTTAGGAGCTATGCGGTGCTAACAAGCAGTTTTCCCTCACTGCTCACTTTCCTACAGCGCTGGTATTACGGGTTTTTACAAACCCGTTGTTAAAAGACAAGAAGTGAGCATTGAGCAAAATTTTGCTCATTACCGCACTCCAATACCAGCGCTGCTTAAGTCAGCGGTGAGCTGGTCGTACGTGCTCGTGCACGATGTCCCCATAGGAATCAACGGGGAGAGCCAGCTGAGAAACCTGCAAAAAAGCAGCGTAAAACTCAGTAACGCAGCCCCATTGATTCCTATGGGGAAACACATTTTATGTCTACACCTAACACCCTAACATAAACCCTGAGTCTAAACACCCCTAATCTTACACTTATTAACCCCTAATCTTCTGCCCCCGACATCGCTGACACCTGCATTATACTTATTAACCCCTAATCTGCCGCTCCGGACACCGCCGCCACCTACATTATACTTATGAACCCCTAATCTGCTGCCCCCAACATTGCCGACATCTACATTATATTTATTAAACCCTAATCTGCCACCCCCAATGTCCCCGCCACCTAACTACACTTATTAACCCCTAATCTGCCGCCCCCAATGTCGCCGCCACTATAATAAACATATTAACCCCTAAACCGCCGCACTCCCGCCTCGCAAACATTAGTTAAATATTATTAACCCCTAATCTGCCATCCCTAACATCGCCGCCACCTACCTACCTACATTTATTAACCCCTAATCTGCTGCCCCTAATGTCGCCGCCACTATACTAAATGTATTAACCCCTAAACCTAAGTCTAACCCTAACCCTAACACCCCCTAACTTAAATATAATTTAAATAAGTCTAAATAAAATTCCTATCATTAACTACATTATTCCTATTTAAAACTAAATACTTACCTATAAAAAAACCCCTAAGCTAGCTACAATATAACTAATAGTTACATTGTAGCTAGCTTAGGGTTTATTTTTATTTTACAGGCAAGTTTGTATTTATTTTAACTAGGTAGAATAGTTATTAAATAGTTATTAACTATTTAATAACTACCTAGCTAAAATAAATACAAAAGTACCTGTAAAATAAAACCTAACCTAAGTTACAATAACACCTAACACTACACTACAATTAAATAAATTAACTAAATGCAATACAAAGCTAAAGTACAAAGAAAAACAAACACTAAATTACAGAAAATAATAAACAAATTACAAGATATTTAAACTAGTTACACCTAATCTAATAGCCCTATCAAAAAAAAAAAAAAAACCTAGCCTAAACTAAACTATCAATAACCCTTAAAAGGGCCTTTTGCGGGACATTGCCCCAAAGTAAGCAGCTCTTTTACCTGTAAAAGAAAATACAAACAACCCCCCCAACAGTAAAACCCACCACCCACACATCCAACCCCCCAAATAAAATACTAACTAAAAAAACCTAAGTTCCCCATTGCCCTGAAACCCAAACCCTAACCTAAAAATAAAACCCACCCAATACACCCTTAAAAAACCTAACACTAACCCCCTGAAGATCGACTTACAGTTCTGAAGATCCGACATCCATCCTCAAGGAAGCAGCAGAAGTCTTCATCCAACCGGGCTGAAGTCCTCAACGAAGCCGGGAGAAGTCTTCATCCAAGCCGGGCAAAGTGGTCCTTCGGATGGGCAGAAATCTTCATCCAGACGGTATCTTCTATCTACATCCATCCGACGTGGAGCGGGTCCATCTTCAAGACATCCGACGCGGAGCATCCTCTTCATCCGATGACTACCCGACGAATGAAGGTTCCTTTAAGTGACGTCATCCAAGATGGCGTCCCTTAGATTCCGATTGGCTGATAGAATTCAGCCAATCGGAATTAAGGTAGAAAAAATCCTATTGACTGATGCAATCAGCCAATAGGATTGAAGTTCAATCCTATTGGCTGATGCAATCAGCCAATAGGATTGAGCTCGCATTCTATTGGCTGTTCCAGGGCAATGGGGAGCTTAGGTTTTTTTAGTTAGTATTTTAAGGGCTATTGGTAGTTTAGTTTAGGCTAGGGGTTTTTTTTATTTCGGGGGGGGGGGCTTTTTTATTTTGATAGGGCTATTAAATTAGGTGTAATTAGTTTAAATATCTTGTAATTTGTTTATTATTTTCTGTAATTTAGTGTTTTGGTTTTTTTTGTACTTTTTTGTACTACTAGCTAATTTAATTTAATTTATTTAATTGTATTTAATTTAGTTAATTTATTTAATTATAGTGTAGTGTTAGGTGTTATTGTAACTTAGGTTAGGTTTAATTTACAGGTACTTTTGTATTTATTTTATCTAGGTAGCTATTAAATAGTTAATAACTACTGTATTTAGTAACTATTCTACCTAGTTAAAATAAATACAAATTACCTGTAAAATTAAAAGAAACCATAAGATAGATACAATGTAACTATTAGTTATATTGTAGCTATCTTAGGGTTTATTTTACAGGTAAGTATTTAGTTTTAAATAGGAATAATTTAGCTAATTATAGTAATTTTATTTAGATTTATTTTAATTATATTTAAGTTAGGGGGTGTTAGGGTTAGGATTAGACTTAGGTTTAGGGGTTAATACATTTAATATAGTGGTAGCGATGTTGGGGGCGGCAGATTAGGGGTTAATAAATGTAGGTAGGTGTCGGCGATGTTAGGGACGGCAGATTAGGGGTTAATAATATTTAACTAATGTTTGCGAGGCGGGAGTGCGGCGGTTTAGGGGTTAATACATTTAATATAGTGGTAGACTGTGACAGTCAGACACAGACTCAGTCACAGTCAGTCTGTCTGAGTGAATTCGCTAATCGCTCCTATATATAATATATTTGGCATCGATCTGATTATGGAACTTCAAGGCTAATTGGTAGTACTTGCGGTCGGACTGCGGTAACTAAGGTCTTAAGTAAGGAAGGTTACAGCACCTTAGCGGTTAGGTTTACTGTCTACTAGACTAATGCTGCAGTCATCATCACAGAGTAAGTGTGGGCCCTGGGGACTAAGTCAGTGTGTACTGTAACAGCAGGGACGACTGATCACTGCTGATGTGATGTATGTGAATTACCGCCACAATATTTGCAAGGAAGCGAAGCGAGTCGGAGCAAAAATACAATAATATATTTATACAGCAGCCAGCCAGCCCAGCTGAACTGCCGGCCGGCTGCCCACCGGGATTTTTCCCGGTATCCCGGCTGCCTAATCCGGCCCTGCACCAGTTCCAAAATCTAAGTGCACCAAATTACAGAAACAAATAATTAAAAAAAACTTATTGACTGGTACCTTTTAACTTTTCTCAAGTCTAGCCTCTTCCAGCCAGCAGCACCAGGTCCACTTCCTCTTGGTCCTTGCTGTGTTCTGGTACTTCAAAGCATTTCACTCCTATATGTAAAGAAAAATCACAGTTCTAATTGGTTAATCACCTTCAGTGAATAAAAAATTACCAATGGGCAGACTACAGTTAAAAATGTAGATTCTTCTAATTGGATAATGTGATTAACTTAAGACATTAGAATTGATTTGAATTAATAAAAAGTCCAATACATCCAATAAGATGAAAATATCAATAAAAAACAAAGCTTATTCATGTCTAACCCCAGATGATTCCAACTCCCTTCTCTTGGAATAACTAACCGTTAGATTTAGAGTTCTGCGGCCAAAGGGGTGCGTTAGCTATGCGTGCTTTTTTTTCCCCGCACCTTTTAAATACCGTTGGTATTTAGAGTTCACAGAAGGGCTGCATTAGGCTCCAAAAAGGGAGCGTAGAGCATAATTTACCGCCACTGCAACTCTCAATACCAGCGGTGCTTACGGACGCGGCCAGCTCCAAAAACGTGCTCGTGCACGATTCCCCCATAGGAAACAATGGGGCAGTTTGAGCTGAAAAAAAACCTAACACCTGCAAAAAAGCAGCGTTCAGCTCCTAACGCAGCCCCATTGTTTCCTATGGGGAAACACTTCCTAAGTCTGCACCTAACACCCTAACATGAACCCCGAGTCTAAACACCCCTAACCTTACACTTATTAACCCCTAATCTGCCGACCCCGCTATCGCTGACCCCTGCATATTATTATTAACCCCTAATCTGCCGCTCCGTACACCGCCGCAACCTACATTATACCTATGTACCCCTAATCTGCTTCCCCTAACACCGCCGACCCCTATATTATATTTATTAACCCCTAATCTGCCGCCCCCAACGTCGCCGCCACCTACCTACACTTATTAACCCCTAATCTGCCGACCGGACCTCACCGCTACTATAATAAAGTTATTAACCCCTAATCCGCCTCACTCCCGTCTCAATAACCCTATAATAAATAGTATTAACCCCTAATCTTCCCTCCCTAACATCACCGACACCTAACTTCGAGTATTAACCCCTAATCTGCTGACCGGACCTCACCGCTACTCTAATACATTTATTAACCCCTAAAGCTAAGTCTAACCCTAACACTAATACCCCCCTAAGTTAAATATAATTTTTATCTAACAAAATAAATTAACTCTTATTAAATAAATTATTCCTATTTAAAGCTAAATACTTACCTGTAAAATAAACCCTAATATAGCTACAATATAAATAATAATTATATTGTAGCTATTTTAGGATTTATATTTTTACAGGTAACTTTGTATTTATTTTAACCAGGTACAATAGCTATTAAATAGTTAATAACTATTTAATAGCTACCTAGTTAAAATAAGTACAAAATTACCTGTAAAATAAATCCTAACCTAAGTTACAATTAAACCTAACACTACACTATCAATAAATTAATTAAATAAAATACCTACAATTATCTACAATTAAACCTAACACTACACTATAAATAAATAAATTACATACAAATACCTACAAATAAATACAATTAAATAAACTAACTAAAGTACAAAAAATAAAAAAAAGAACTAAGTTACAAAAAATAAAAAAATAATTTACAAACATTAGAAAAATATTACAACAATTTTAAGCTAATTACAGCTACTCTAAGCCCCCTAATAAAATAACAAAGCCCCCCAAAATAAAAAAAATGCCCTACCCTATTCTAAAATACAAATAGAAAAGCTCTTTTACCTTACCAGCCCTTAAAAGGGCCTTTTGCGGGGCATGCCCCAAAGAATTCTGCTCTTTTGCCTGTAAAAAAAAAACATACAATACCCCCCCCAACATTACAACCCACCACCCACATACCCCTAATCTAACCCAAACCCCCCTTAAATAAACCTAACACTAAGCCCCTGAAGATCTCCCTACCTTATCTTCACCACGCCGGGTATCACCGATCCGTCCAGAGGAGGCTCTGAAGTCTTCATCCAAGCCCAAGCGGGGGCTGAAGAGGTCCATCATCGGGCTGAAGAGATCCATCATCCGGCTGAAGAGGTCCATCATCGGGCTGAAGAGGTCCATCATCGGGTTGAAGAGATCCATCATCGGGCTGAAGAGGTCCATCATCGGGCTGAAGAGGTCCATCATCGGGCTGAAGAGATCCATCATACGGCTGAAGTCTTCTATCAAGCAGCATCTTCAATCTTCTTTCTTCCGGAACCATCTTCATCCCGCCGACGCGGAACATCCATCCTGGCCGACGTCTTCCCGACGAATGACGGTTCCTTTAAATGACGTCATCCAAGATGGCGTCCCTTGAATTCCGATTGGCTGATAGGATTCTATCAGCCAATCGGAATTAAGGTAAGAAAATTCTGATTGGCTGATAGAATCAGCCAATCAGATTGAGCTTGCATTCTATTGGCTGTTCCAATCAGCCAATAGAATGCGAGCTCAATCTGATTGGCTGATTGGATCAGCCAATCGGATTGAACTTGAATCTGATTGGTTGATTCCATCAGCCAATCAGAATTTTCCTACCTTAATTCCGATTGGATGATAGAATCCTATCAGCCAATCGGAATTCGAGGGACGCCATCTTGGATGACGTCATTTAAAGGAACCGTCATTCATCGGGAAGTCGTCGGCCAGGATGGATGTTCCGCGTCGGCGGGATGAAGATGGATCCGGAAGAAAGAAGATTGAAGATGCCGCTTGATAGAAGACTTCAGCCGAATGATGGATCTCTTCAGCCTGATGATGGACCTCTTCAGCCGGATGATGGATCTCTTCAGCCGGATGATGGATCTCTTCAGCCCGATGATGGACCTCTTCAGCCCCCGCTTGGGCTTGGATGAAGACTTCGGAGCCTCCTCTGGACGGATCGGTGATACCCGGCGTGGTGAAGATAAGGTAGGGAGATCTTCAGGGGCTTAGTGTTAGGTTTATTTAAGGGGGTTTGGGTTAGATTAGGGGTATGTGGGTTGTAATGTTGGGGGGGGGGGGGTATTGTATGGTTTTTTTTACAGGCAAAAGAGCAGAATTCTTTGGGGCATGCCCCGCAAAAGGCCCTTTTAAGGGCTGGTAAGGTAAAAGAGCTTTTCTATTTGTATTTTAGAATAGGGTAGGGCATTTTTTTATTTTGGGGGGCTTTGTTATTTTATTAGGGGGCTTAGAGTAGGTGTAATAAGCTTAAAATGGTTGTAATAGTTTTCTAATGTTTGTAAATTATTTTTTTATTTTTTGTAACTTAGTTCTTTTTTTATTTTTTGTACTTTAGTTAGTTTATTTAATTGTATTTATTTGTAGGTATTTGTATGTAATTAATTTATTGATAGTGTAGTGTTAGGTTTAATTGTAGATAATTGTAGGTATTTTATTTAATTAATTTATTGATAGTGTAGTGTTAGGTTTAATTGTAACTTAGGTTAGGATTTATTTTACAGGTAATTTTGTAATTATTTTAACTAGGTAGCTATTAAATAGTTATTAACTATTTAATAGCTATTGTACCTAGTTAAAATAAATACAAAGTTGCCTGTAAAATAACTATAAATCCTAAAATAGCTACAATATAATTATAATTTATATTGTAGCTATATTAGGGTTTATTTTACAGGTAAGTATTTAGCTTTAAATAGGAATAATTTATTTAATAAGAGTTAATTTATTTAATTAGATAAAAATTATATTTAACTTAGGGGGGTGTTAGTGTTAGGGTTAGACTTAGCTTTAGGGGTTAATAAATTTATTAGAGTAGCAGTGAGGTCCGGTCGGCAGATTAGGGGTTAATACTTGAAGTTAGGTGTCGGTGATGTTAGGGAGGGAAGATTAGGGGTTAATACTATTTATTATAGGGTTATTGAGGTGGGAGTGAGGCGGATTAGGGGTTAATAACTTTATTATAGTAGCGGTGAGGTCCGGTCGGCAGATTAGGGGTTAATAAGTGTAGGTAGATGGCGGCGACGTTGGGGGTGGCAGATTAGGGGTTAATAAATATAATATAGGGGTCGGCGGTGTTAGGGGCAGCAGATTAGGGGTACATAGGGATAACGTAGGTGGCGGCGGTGTGCGGTCGGCAGATTAGGGGTTAAAAAAATTTATTAGAGTGGCGGCGATGTGGGGGGGCCTCGGTTTAGGGGTACATAGGTAGTTTATGGGTGTTAGTGTACTTTAGAGCACAGTAGTTAAAGGATTACTTTCTGTTATAATTTTTAAGCTAAACAACTAACATATTAAAGTTAATAAACATTAATTAAAACCTACTGACCTATATTTTCTCCAAAACGAAGTTTCATAACGTTGTAAAAGTTATATCTTTTATTCGCCGATGATGTCACGTTATCCTGCCCACTATTTTCAGCACTGCATGTTCAAAATACTTAAACCAATAACTTTGTGTTTAAAGCGCCATTTTGAAACCTAGGTATTGTAATCGGATTGGTACAGAGCAAAGGATACCCATGGAGTGGGTTTGGAAAACAATTACATTTGCAGACAAGATTTCTGCTATACGGTAGAGATATGTTAATGAAATGCTATTGATAAAAAGCGTATTTGGGGTAGTTAGTTAGTAACAGGCATAGAAAATATTTACTTACAGTGGCCCTTTAAGAGCTTTATGAACCAGCGTTAGCCCAGAAAGCTCTTAACTCCTGGCTTTTTCCTGCGGCTGGAGTTTTGTCGTTAGATTTCTAACGCTCACTTCAGCCAAGACTCTAAATATCGGCGTTAGAAAGATCCCATTGAAAAGATAGTATACTCAAATGGCGTAGGGGGATCTGCGGTATGGAAAAGTCGCGGCTGCAAAGTGAGCGTTAGACCCTTTCCTGACTGACTCTAAATACCAGCGGGCGGCCAAAACCAGCGTTAGGAGCCCCTTACGCTGTTTTTGACGGCTAACGCAGAACTCTTAATCTAGGCGTAAGAAATTGGAAAAGCAAACTTTTTGTTTCAAAGTCTTTTGAACCTGCACTTTTACTGGAAGTTTAAAATAAAAGTGCAGGTTCAAAAGACTTTGAAACAAAAATTGTCAGTCCTACAGCAAGAAAACAATTTTCTGTGAATAAAATAAAAATAAATAAATAAAACTTTCCCTACAAAGAAGACTAACCTGAACAAGAATGAAAGAAACAAGAGGGCAACATTGCACAGACAATAGCCCACAAATAGACTAAACCCCAAGCTTTCTTGAACTTGCAAAATGTATCTTAAAGGCTTGAAACGTTTAAATTGCGAACCTCCCAAGACTTCTGACGGAAAAAAATAGATTAAACACCTAGAAATAGTGAGGCAAACCTTTTTGACTGTGTGCTAAAATTAACAATAGAAAATAGAAGCAGTAGTTTGCGCTTGTGTTTGAGCGTTAAAACCACTAGAAGTAATTTTTTGTGCTCCAAGATTTGCGCTCATATTACGAGTTGAAAGTTAAAGGGACACTGAACCCAAATTTTTAATTTTGTGATTCAGATAGAGCATGCAATTTTAAGCAACTTTATAATTTGTTCCTATTATCATTTTTTCTTCATTCTCTTGCTATCTTTATTTGAAAAAGAAGGCATCTAAGCTAAGGAGCCAGCCAATTTTGGTTCAGAACGCTGGACAGAAGTTGTTTATTGGTGGGTTCACCAAAAATGGGCCGGGATCTAAGCTTACATTCTTGCTGTTCAAATAAAGATACCAAGAGAATGAAGAAAATTTGATAATAGGAGTAAATTAGGAAATTGCTTGAAATTGCATGCTCTATTTGAATTACAAAAGAAAAATTTGGGTTCAGTGTCCCTTTAAAAGTTTAGGCCTCTCACTTTCCCAAAGTCGTAGTAACAAATTGAAAAAGCTAAATTTGAATTCAATGGAGCTGAAAACGTTTTAAAGAAAAAACCACAAGTCATGCAAACACGATTGAGGTTATTTAAAAGTGCAACATAAAAAGATAATATTGCATATTTCATAATCCAATGTTCTGCGCATAGCAGAATATGCTCTATTTATTCTAAAAAGAGATATTTAAATATATATCTGATGGATATGTGCACATATTTAGATATATAATTATATATAGGTATAAAGCAAAAGAGCACAGCAGACAGGTACTGCAGCTGACGCGGATTTTGTTAAAAAAAATCAAAGTCTGATTTGGTATCAGTGGTCATTTTGCGAAAGAGGCACTTACCTTAAAGGGACTGTATAAAACCAATGTCTACATAACTGCATGTAATAGACACTACCATAAAGAAGAATATTCATTGATACTGAAAAATCCAGTGTAAAACCTTTCAAAAAAACTTACTTAGAAGCTCCCAGTTTAGCACTGTTGATGAGGTTAGGCTGAGAAACCCACTAAAAGGGGCTGGGAAAGCAAGAAGAGCAGACACTGCCCCCCTCCCCTGCATATGAAAAGACCCATTACACAACCAGGAGTCTGTATACATCTAAAGGTTTCTGCCATAGTTAGGACTGAAAATCCGCACAATGTTATTTAAAAATAAGCAAAACTATACATTTTTACAAAAACACTCCCAGGCGGGCTATATAAATGAATCAACTACAAAACATTTATGCAAAGCAAAATCTAGTGTGCAATGTCCCTTTAATTTTGCAATATGTCCCATTATGGTCTTTTGTTGGCTCCCTGATGGCCTCTCTTCCTGTAACACTCCTTTCCCCACCAAAAATTTAAATTAGACGTATTAAAAATAAACATGTAGAATGCTGTCAACTGATGAGGTTGTAATAGCATAGGGGGGAGTGCCATCAATATTATTTTGCTTGCGACCTTAGGCATGCATGCTACACTTTCACCACCACATAAAGCTATAACAGACTTCCTGTTAGACTACCCATTGACCAGGTACTAAGCCTTAGGATATGAATGCAACAGGCTGAGACCACACACAAATTACAGAATACCTTTTAAAAGCACTAAGAAAAATAGTATAGCAAGTTTAATAAAATCAAGCTTTTCCCAAATATGCTTTAACAGGTGCAGTCAAAGAACTGGATTAGCTAAGCAAAAATATGAGCAACATAAAAATGCTGCTGGTCTGAACATAAAAAAGATCAAGCTTCGAAAGAGACTCCACAAACCCTGACTCAAACCATAAATTAATTGAGGCTTAAAGGGGAAAAAATGCATTTTAACCTTTTTGGTGCTATTATTGAGTGCGGAAATAGGCTTAATACTATTCTCTCTTTTTAAACATTAGCTTTTTGTGACAACCATGATGATGAGCACCCCTAGGCTTGCACCTAGGGACATTGGCCTTCCCATTGGCCCAAGTGTCACCCTTACAGTCTCCCCATTTAAACAGGCTTTGACCTCCTGCCACAAAAGAACATCCTTACAAAAGTAAGACGGGGCTCTTGCCACCACCAAAATTTACAACTATGCTGACAACACATTTTATTTATTCAATAGGTAAAAAAACCCAGACCCTCATCATTTAGGTGTACAATATGAGGGCAATACATGTGCTTTTTGTCAGCCAACAAATTATCATGCCTCACTATAAAACCTCAAGCAACCATGACTGCCTTACCCAACTCCCTGTCAACCTTCTTACAGACTGAATAAACAGCTCTAGAAGATAGGAAAACCCTCCAATAAAGCCTAGCGATTATGTTGGATCACACCAACTTAACTCCAGGAAACACTGCACTAACCCATCTAATATCAAACCTCATTATGTTAATGAGGTCTAAAGCTTGGACGGACCCCAGGTCATTACCCCTAAGGTGAAAGAAAATAATATTCCCCCAATTTCGCTGATAATCTTGTAGAAATGATGGAAGTTCTTAACACTGGAGTCCCCTTCTCCACCACAAGAAAACATTGTCTGAGGTGAAGCCCAGCTTCTGTTCCTCAGAGATGAAGGGTGTATGGATCATTACCCAGTAGGCAAAGGAGTGCTCCACTATCCAAACCCTAGTGGGGTGTCTGCAACATCATAAAACAAACATAACTACATTAACGTTGTGCCTTCAAAGAAACCAACTTAGATAAATACATGGAAACTGCAGGAGAACATTCAAGAACTCGACTCTGCAACACAGGATAAACATATGACCTATAAAACTGCTACCACCAATGCCTCCTCAGGCTTACTTAAAACTGTCACACTGGTAGCTGCCCCAATGCAAAATGAATGGGCCTCAAGTTCACTAGCATCCAGCCCTGCCCTAAATGCTCCGCAAAACCAGCTGAAACTGATCATTTAAAAAATTGACTCCATACACATGTACGTAAAACTTCAACAAAATGGATGGACCTCAAAATAAGCTATCTTATAAATCCCCTATCCTGCTGGGTAGGGAGAGACACCCACGCACACCACGCATCCTGGTTTTTCTTAGACCTAGTGATGAAAATCAATAACTGATTTCGGTCAGCTGCACCCATTACCATCTGCAAAGGTGCCGCTAGCTCCCTAAAAATCTTAATACCCCAAAGAAATCCAGAGTTAGGGGTGTTTGGTTCTTACCAGCAACTGGCCCTTTAGATGCACCCTTGCCAACTTCCCTATCTCTCTTCCGCTGACACTCTATACCTGGGTGTGGACCATTGCAGCAAATGCAGACTTGGCGAAAGGAGCAGCAGCTGCAACTGTCACACTAATCATCATTGTACTTCAGGAATTTGTGACCATTGTATCTTTCAAATTAAGAGTAATTTCCTCCCTGCCTTCTGGATCCCTGTTAATGGTAAAGAACACTCAGGGCCCGTCCTAGAACAAAGATACATATACTTAGTGCCAAATGACAAAAAAGGGTTACTGCTATTTTGCTGCGGGACTCCATGTTATACTTCCAGCAAAGTCTATAATGTCCATGGTATTTGAGAACCTCAAGGAACTGCTTAGGCCTATGTTCCAAATAACAGGACGCAAGAATGTGATCTTTGTAGTTATCAGCCCTTATCACATTCTTGGGTCCAGTACCAACTTCACTAAGCTCTCTGTCTCTATAAGCTTCAACAGAGAGCTCAGATACTTTAACGTATTTACCCTAGCTGATCTTTGCCGCTACCTTTGACTTTAGATGACCATGTAACAAATTTGCTAGGCAAGGGTAAGTGTCTATTTTCAACAGCACTCTTCTAGCCTTGGGTTGCCTGCTGCACTACTGATTGGGTAGCTGGTGCCCCTGAGAAGGCCAGTAACACTGGTGGAATGTGCATGCTGGCATTACCCCTTGAATGGACCACCCACTATGCTCAAGAACCCTCCGAGGCTCCTGTGCTGTCACTAGAGATTTGAGCATCAAGAATATTTTTATACTCCTTGCTTGCTAAACCTAGGGAGCACTTGCAATCTGATTCTAAGTTGAAGCTAGACTCCCCTATATGAGTAACTCTGTGGAGCACTCTTATCAGTATTTAAAAGCCCAGCTCCTCCTCCTTTCACAACAACAGTGGATATTGCAGAAGATCCAAGCACCAACATGCTGTCCACTACAACTGCACCAGCACTCCTGGTAGCTCCTTCCATGGCTCCAGGCTGCACAGCCACCTGTGAGGGAGAGAGAAACTACATGGGAGGAGTACCCAGGCTGGCAAATGGAAGACCCCGCCTACATCTCACTCCCCAACAGGCCCAAGGCCAACATGCAACCCAGCTGCCTGCATCATGTGCTCGCACTGCCAGCCATATCATCCACATTCACTGTCACAGCCTCCACAACGGCAGATAAATCATCACTAAGCTAAAATCGGCTGCACGGCACCACCTCATTCTGCCCCTGGATGCTTACAGGCTGACAACAAACTCGAACCACAGCACTCTGCAGAAGAGGCCTCTCTGCACATGCCCAGCATGACTCACATTCACACTTTAACCAACAGAACCACACTGCTCAGCAAGCCTTTTCTCCTTTTCCCTTAAAATGCTGGCTGCCATGCAAAGCTCGCTATTGGAAGAGGGAAATACAGAATTTCTCTCTAGTAGTAAGGAACATTAAATATTTTTATCAGAAGACGAGCTTGTTGGATAATTTTTTAGACAAAAAACCCCAACAATTTTTAAACACTTGTGAGCCATTGACAATATATTTTGAGGAAAATCATGAGTTTGGTGGTCCAGACCCCGCCATATTATAATAAGAGAAAAGTCTCCTATTTCAACTAATGGGGTCATAAACCCTGGCAGTTATCAAGTGATCACCATGGCAATAGCAATAACCTGATTTATCAATAAGTATATGGCACATAAGCAAAGAAGGCAGATTAACCTCTCTTTTACCTCCAAACTACAGAGGGATATTTTTTGGAAGTTGCAAGATACATGTTTATTTCAGAATAAAAATAAATAAATAATACATACATTAATCTTAAAGGGACACAATTGAAATGTGCATGAGTTGATTTCAAATTTAAATTTAAGCATTTCTGAAATATATCTGTATTAGCCAACATGCCCCTAGTAAAAATTATCACTGATTCAGCATCAAATGTACATATTCATCCTCCATGCTCCCACATGTAAAAGTTACTCCAGCTGAAAGAAATGTTCTCATATCAGTGCTGAATTCATTCACATCATACATACCACCATGAGCAGGCATGGTGTTCAAATCCTTGTGCACAACACACACACTGTATATGTGCATATGCTGTTTAAAGATAGCTTTTACTAGAAGCATATGTTTCCTAATGCGAGTATATTGGAAAATTGTTTCTATTCAAAGCTAAAACGGACACATTTCTGATTGCTATGAACCTTTTTAAATGCAATAAACACATGCAACTGCTTAACACATATGATATAAAAAAAGTATGTTTTAATACTGGGTGGTGGAAGTTTATCTTTATTGGTTACATTCAAGGTCAGCTCTATAATGGGGCCCTGAGGAGCAAAGGACCCAGGCATTTGACAAGTTTGGCACATATACAGAGCATATTCTAGCTAATAGTCACCTAGATTGCGAGTTTTGCGGTGCTAATGAGCAGTTTTCCCTCACCGCTCACTTACCTGCAGCACTGGTATTACGAGTTTTCAGAAACCGGTCGTTAAAAGACAAGAAGTGAGCGTTGAGCAAAATGTTGTTCATTACCGCACTCCAATACCAGCGCTGCTTAAGTCAGCAGTGAGCTGGTGTAACGTGCTCGTGCACGATTTCCCCGTAGGAATCAACAGGGAGAGCCGGCTGAAAAAAAGTCTAACACCTGCAAAAAAGCAGCGTAAAACTCACTAACAAAGCCCCATTGATTCCTATGGGGAAATAAAAGTTATGTCTACACCTAACACCCTAACATGGACCCCGAGTCTAAACACCCCTAATCTTACACTTATTAACCCCTAATCTGCTGCCCCCGACATTGCTGACACCTACATTATATTATTAACCCCTAATCTGCCGCTCCGGACTCCACCAGCACCTACATTATACTTATGAACCCCTAATCTGCTGCCCCCAACATCACCGACACCTACATTATATTTATTAACCCCTAATCTGCCACCCTCAATGTCGCCGCCACCTACCTACACTTATTAATCCCTAATCTGCCACCCCCAACGTCGCTGCCACTATAATAAACATATTAACCCCTAAACTGCCGCACTCCTGCCTCGCAAACATTAGTTAAATATTATTAACCCCTAATCTGCCGGCCCTAACATCGCCACCTACCTACATTTATTGACCCCTAATCTGCCGCCCCCAACGTCGCCAGCACTATATTAACATTATTAACTCCTAAACCTAACACCCCCTAACTTAAATATAATTAAAATAAATCTAAATAAATATTACTATCATTAACTAAATTATTCCTATTTAAAACTAAATACTTACCTACAAAATAAACCCTAAGCTAGCTACAATATAACTAATAGTTACATTGTATCTAGCTTAGGCTTTATTTTTAATTTACAGGCAAGTTTGTATTTATTTTAACTAGGTAGAATAGTTATTAAATAGTTATTAACTATTTAATAACTACCTAGTTAAAATAAAGACAAATTTACCTGTAAAATAAAACCTAACCTAAGTTACACTAACACCTAACACTACACTATAATTAAATTAATTAACTAAATTAAATACAATTACCTACATTAAATTAAATTAGCTAAAGTACAAAAAAACAAACACTAAATTACAGAAAATAATAAACAAATTACAGAAATTTAAACTAATTACACAATAGCCCTATTAAAATAAAAAAGCCCCCCAAAATAAAAAAAACCCTAGCCTAAACTAAACTACCAATAGCCCTTAAAAGGGCCTTTTACGGGGCATTACCCCAAGGGAATCAGCTCTTTTACCTGTAAAAGAAAATACAAACAACCCCCCCCAACAGTAAAACCCCCCAGCCACGCAACCAACCCCCCAAATAAAATGCTAGCTAAAAAAACCTAAGCTCCCCATTGCCCTGAAAAGGGCCTTTATTTGGATGGGCATTACCCTTAAAAGGGCAGTTAGCTCTTTTGCCGCCCAAACCCTAATCTAAAAAATAAAACTCGGGACTTCCGGTGAGCGGGGTGATCGGGAAGCAGCGGCAGTAAAGAGCTCCGTATCTCTCCGGCTCTAATTTGTATCTCTGCTGCTGTATTCCCTACCCACATGGCTTTTCTTCTTGCCAGGCTTGAGACATTACTGTCTTGGCTGAATACCCGCACGCAGGACTTGTCATCTGGTCCTGGTCCCCGGGAGGCATCAAAAAGGAAAATAAAGGCGCAAACGGGCCCCATCTTTGCAGCAGTTCCGGAGCTGCAATCTTGTCCCCCAAACGTCGCCGCAGACCAGTCGATGGTAGGGCCGAAGGGATCATTCTTTTGAGCAGTATCTGTTCTCCTCATACCGGACATAAGCGGGGTGAGGCGTCCAAGGAGTAAGAACTCTGGCTCCCTCAGGGAGCAACTTTGAATACCGCAATATACCCTGCAGGGTTCCCTGGTCTTAATACGGCTACATAGTGCAGAGAAACGTTTTCACCCTAAGCAGATAACAGGGCAATTAGATGCAGCACAACTGACTTTTTCTTTATTGCTAAACCTGCTGCCAACTTTATTTAACTATTGCTGTGGGGGAACACATGTAATATCTGTACAGAGACTCATAATACTATACACATTAGCAGGCTGGGAGAGACATTGCACCCTTGTTTGTTGTGTTACTGTTGGGGGAGAGAAAGAGCAAAAGGAGAGAAAGTTTGCACTTATTTTTTTTTCTCTTTTCTTTTTACTGTCTTTGAGCCCACGTGGCTGGCCTATACCTGCTGCAACATCTCACAACCCAAACAAGCAAATTACGCCATCTAGTGGATAAATATTAAGGTTTTGCGAAGATTCCCCTGGAGCCCCCTGTTCTGAGTCCAGTGCTACTCCTTGCTGGGAGCGAGACCTCTAGTTTCAACTTTCTCAATCCCTCTGGTTGTTTATAACTCATGTATGGCATATAACGCAGCCTGGCCCTGCATTCTATAAAAGTCATTCGATACAGTAATTGGAGAGTACAACTAGCCCATAGCCCAGGTTTCATTGAATTTCTTGGAGCACACCCTATGCTTTTTATCTTATAGGACTGAGCCTGTGGAAACTTCCGGATACCTATATAGCCCTATTGCATTATATTCTATGAAAGTTGACGATTATTTCCACAGGGTTACCCAGTCTGGGACTGACAATATGAGCTGCAGATCAAAGACACAAGAAAAAAGGCTGAAACAGGTGGCTGAGACCGTCACCCATAGCTCCCAACAGGAGGGCGAGGGGAGCTCGTCAACTGACCATGCTACTTTACTGCAGGAATTGAAGGCTTTTTTTTACCTAAAATGGATAACTTGCAAGCAGGCGTTGATACGCTAACTAGTGAAGTACAAGCTTTTTCTACCCGCTTAACGGCTGCAGAGCAGAGAATCTCTGGAGTTGAGGACAGACAACAGGAATCTGAAGTATCTGCAAGACAAGGTTGAGGATCTGGAAAATCGCAGCAGGCGAAATAACCTACGCATTATTGGGGTACCAGTAGCGGTCAAAGATAAGGACCTGCTACATTTCGCTGCCTCTACCCTCCCCTCACTTCTTGGAATGTCTCAAGATTACCTGCCCCTCGACATAGAAAGAGCTCACCGCATAGGTCCTGACAGACACTTAGGAAACTCTAAGGAGAAACCACGTCAAGTCATTTTCAGATGTTTAAACTACCAGGACAAAGTAGCTATACTGAGGGCTTATAGAAATGCAAAGGAAATTAAATATGAGCAGCACCGCCTGCTGCTTTTCCAGGACTTTTCTGTGGAGGTTACCAGAAGACGCAAGGACTTTGCAACTCTTTGCTCCCTTTTTCATGAAAAGGGCTGGCAGTTTGCCCTTTTGTATCCAGTCAAGCTTAAGCTGCAGACCTCTTCTGGGCCTAAGATTTTCCACTCCCCTGCAGCAGTGCAGGCCTACTTATCATCTGAACGAAGACAGGACAATGGCTGATATGTTTGCTGATGGGAGTTTGTTTTTGTAGCTGTAAAATGTTTTACCCTGTTTAACTATAAGATATATGTTTCTCTCCTTTTTCAGGTTCTATTGTTTTTTACCTCCCCCCCACTATGGTGGGAGAGGAAGATCTGACCCACAATGTAATATTTTCTATTAAAATAGGTTTCCCGTACCAGGGCTGCCAACGTAGTCCCCCGTGTCCCCCTTGGATGAATCCATGGCGTAGAAGCCACCTGTTGTCCTCTTCTCCTCCCACTAGTCCTATCATGGTCCTGTCCTTTAGCTGTTCCCCCCTACTAGTTCAGCCCTCCAGGTGTTATGTGACAACTCTACGGTTTCTAAAGAGACCTATATCAATGCATCCTATAGAGGTGGCTGGGGACCAACTGCCTTTTGCACGGATATTCTCCTCAACTGGCCATGACTGCCCTCTCTTTCCTTGGCCCCTCCTGTGCTTACAGACCGTTTTACATGCCTTAGATACTCTGATTGTTGCTGTTTTCTTCCAGCTCAGACTTCGTAGCCCTTGTCTTGCACAATTATTGTTTTCTGCAAAAATAGATATGCTGGGGATATCGCTGTATTGTTTGAATTCTTATCACTTTTGTCTCTCTTCCAGCTCCTGTCATGGGAGGTCCCGGGAACTTCTGGACTCGCCCTCTGCAGACCACCTTTACACAACAGGAAAACAGCCTTTACATTTAATGGCATATCGCAGTGAGTTACCTTACATAAGTGAGGAGTCCTGGGGGTGCCTTTTTTTCTCTACATGCAGGAGTCCATTACATGTTACCTACCCTACACCTAGGGGCTACATGGCCCATACTCTTCACACATACAACATCCTCCTACCTGGTAGTCCCCCGTATATCATCTTTATACCAATCCTATGGCAGTACCTGTTCGAATAGTTTCTTGGAATGTGGGGGGGGGGTGTCACCTCGCCTGCACTATCTTACAACACCTAAACTCTTTACATGCAGATGTAGCCTTGCTCCAGGAGACCAAATTAACAGCAGACAAGCATGAGAAGTTGAAAACACGTTGGGTGGGTCAGGCTTAATATTCTCCATCAGAGGCTAGAAAGAGGGGGGTGGTTATATTGGTGAGGAAGGGTCTTGCCATTTCTTTTTCACAGGTTGATATTGACCAGAGAGGTAGATAAATTATAGCTCTTTTACAAATCAACACGTTCACTTACACCATTTGCAACATCTATGGCCCGAACGAGGTTAATCCCAGTTTTTGGTCAGCACTATTGGCAAAGCTTTTAACCTATAACGCCCCACTAATCGTGGGAGGGGATTTTAATCTGGCTCAGGCTCTCCCCTTAGATAGGTTCAGGGACCCGACAGTGATGGGACCTGTGAGGAAACATGTTTCACATAGTAGAGAGGTCACTTGAATCAGCTCCTTTAAAGAGACATTAGACTTGACAGATGTTTGGAGAACACAGAATCCGGATGGGAGAGATTTTACTTTTTTATCTAAAACACACCACACCATGTCGAGGATTGACTATTTCCTTACATCTTTTACTCTAACACCACAGGTCCACAACACTACCATAGGACAGATCACAGTCTTGGACCATGCCCCAATCCCCTTACTGTTGCAACCTACTCCCACGACCCCCCCTAAGAAATCTTGGAGATTTCCCTCCTATCTTTATAGCAACATAAATTTCCGTAACCACTTAAAAGCCTCTTGGTCACACTACGCGTCTGACAACGACATACATAAAGGGACTCCTGACCTGTTCTGGCATGCCTCTAAGGCAGTAATGAGGGGCCACATTACAGCCTTTATGGCCCAATATAATAGAAATAACAAGCTCACGACGGCGTACAACGATTATCTTTCTGACCCCTCCCCTGCACTTCAAAAAAGGTATTATTAGCTCAAACAGTCTAGGTAACAAGTTTGATACACATAGGCAAGGTAGATAATTTCGCCAGGGTAACAAGTCTGGCAAAATGTTGGCCAGGCTGGTCCATTCCTATCGCCCCAAATCCCATATAGCGGCTATTTATTCCCAGTCCAAACTGACCCCAGACAATAATGATATTATGACAGAATTTGTGCAATACTATACGAAACTATATACTAGTCAGATAGTGAATCATGAGGCGAAACAAAGCTTCTGGGGATCCGTGCAGCTCCCTACCATTTCTGAGGAACAAAAATCGATCCTCAATGCCCCTATACACCTTCAGAAAGTTATTAAGGCCATACAAAGCAGTAAATTGGGGAAAGCCCCAGGCCTAGATGGGCTACCCTCTGAATACTTTAAGCTCTTGAGCGAGGAAATAGCTCCTACTTTGACCTCCCTATTCTCGGCGTACCTGGAAGGTGCGTTGCAAATGGACAAGCGTTTTTCAGAGGCTCACATCTGCCTGATCCCCAAACCAGATAGGGACCATACCCAGACTTCCTCATACCACCCAATCTCCCTACTCAATGGGGATTATAAACTATTGACGAAAATTCTGGCTGACCGTTTAGCTAAGGTTTTGCCTTCTGTTGTACATACTGATCAGACGGGTTTTGTCAAGGGTAGATCCTCAGTGGTTAATATTAGGAAAACACTAGCCATTACGTCATATTACTGGTATAATGCACATTCACAATCCCCTCGTGACCTGCCGGATGCCTGCCCTTTAGCGATTGACGCGGAAAAGGCATTTGATCGGATAGAGTGGGACCACCTCCATACTTCTCTAGAACAATTTGGAATTTCGAGGAACTTTGCTGATTTCCTCCATGTATTATACTAGGCCCCTACGGCATCCCTAATGGTTAACAGGGGGCTCTCCCCATCCTTCACACTACAGAGGGGTACTAGGCAGGGCTGTCCCCTTTCCCCCTTGTTATTTGACCTTGCCATTGAACCCTTGGCTTCCTATATTAGGCAACATTGTGCAGGCCTTGATATTTTAGGACATAAATATCATCTCTCATTATACGCAGATGACTTGCTACTGTTCGTAGGTGACCCTCACGCCAACCTCCAACCCCTTTTAGACACTATCAAACAATTTGGGTCCTTCTCAGGGTATAGAATTAATGTTGATAAGTCGGAGGTTACCTGGCTGCAAAATTCCTGTAACACCACTTTGTCAAATACTGGACTCAAGATTACAGAGGGCTCTTTCAAATACCTAGGGATCTACTTACACATTGATCCCACTAAACTATACCATCTCAATCTCACGGGGGTTATTGCAAATATTAAACAGTTGTTGTCCAGTTGGACAAGGCTACCTCTGTCCCTCTCAGGTAGGGTTCAGCTTTTCAAAATTATCGCTCTTCCTAAGCTCCTCTATCCACTACAGATGCTTCCCCTTCTCTTGACACGTAGGGACGCTGAGTCTCTCCAAGCCTCTCTAGGTCACTTTATATGGCAGGGGAAAAAACACAGGATAAGCAAAAATTACTTATTCATGACTTCGGGTGGGGGTGGGCTCCGCCTTCCAAATATTACTTGGTAGAACTGGTCGGCCCTGTCTAAGATTGTCTTGGACTGGCTGGTGGCGAACGTACACTTCACTGTCCCTGAGTTGGAGGCTAGTCTCATTAAGCCAATACACATGACTTTTCTGCCCCACTCACCTCTGAATTCTCTTCCTCCATACATACAATCTCACATAGTATTCAGAGACCCTCTGAGGGCATGGTCCAAGATTTATAAGCTATGGGGTACACAACAATTAGTGACTAAGTATTTACCGATTCAAGTCAACTTACAGTTCCTCCCTGGTTACACGACGGTGGTGTTTGTTGCATGGCACCGTCAACATCTCACAAGGCTCCACCAACTTTTTAACCCTCTTACTTTAGACATTACACCCTTTACTGAGTTACAAAACTTGTATGATCTCCCATGAACACATAGGTTTGCGTATTTTCAATGCAGACACTATCTCCATAAACTGATCTCAGACAAGCTGTTGATCGCTGAACGCTCTAATATAGATAAATTGTGTGGTCTGGCTAAGCAGGGCTCTTATAAGATATCATACACCTACGATCTGCTACTCAAACAGGGTGAGGACTCTGCCCTGCAGGGAATCCTAACGAAATGGTCAAATCACAGAGAACTGTCGGTAGACACCGACCTAATTACAAGCAGTCTTGGGAAAGTTCAGGCTAGTACACTTTCTGCTAATCTGAGGGAAGCACACATGAGGTTTATTCATCAGTCTTATATTACACCGGGTCTTCGCTCTAGGTGGGTCCTGGGGGCGGAAAACATTTGTAATAAGTGTAGATATCCATCTGCGGACTGGACTCATTTGCTATGGGACTGTCCCAGGCTGAGAGGATTCTGGTTCAGAATCTCTTACTGGTTGGCAAGAGTAACAAATCAACAGGTGAAACTTACAGCACAACACGTGATATTCTTGATACCTAAAGATAGAATTTATAAGTCTGATATTTTCATCACCACTGTCCTTATGCTTGCCAGGATGATCATTTTACAAGTTCCCTGTTTCTGCAGGACGAATTTGGGATCATGCTGCCTTATACTGTAATCTTTTCTGTTATAATGATGGATATGGTGAATCTTGTATGTATCATGGCATTTCTCGTTGTTTACTAGCTATGTATGTGGTGGATCATTTTGTCCTCGCTATATATATAAATAAAGTTATTAAAAAAAACAAAAAAAAACCCACCCAATACACCCTTAAAAAAAACTAACACTAACCCCCCTGAAGATCGACTTACCGGGAGACGTCTTCATCCAAACCGGGCAAAGTGGTCCTCCAGACGGGCAGAAGTCTTCATCCAAGCCAGGCAGAAGTGGTCCTCCAGATGGGCAGAAGTCTTCATCCAGATGGCATCTTCTATCTTCATCCATCCGGCGCGGAGCGGGTCCATCTTCAAGACATCCGACGCGGAGCATTCTCTTCATCCGACGACTAAAACAGAATGAAGGTACCTTTAAGTGACGTCATCCAAGATGGTGTCTCTTAGATTCCGATTTGCTGAATTCTATCAGCCAATTGGAATTAAGGTACAGACAATAGAATGCAAGCTCAATCCTATTGGCTAATTGGATCAGCCAATAGGATTGAACTTCAATCCTATTGGCTGATTGCATCAGCCAATAGGATTTTTTCTACCTTAATTCCGATTGGCTGATAGAATTCTATCAGCCAATCGGAATCTAAGGGAAGCCATCTTGGATGACGTCACTTAAAGGTACCTTCATTCTGTTTTAGTCGTCGGATGAAGAATAACAAAATGAAGGTACCTTTTAACCAGGACCATTTTACTAAATGCAACAGGTTGAAACATTATGAGGCAGGGAGTTTACACTTCTAGTTTTCATTATCATCATCATCGTTATCATTTAAAAACATAATTTATGCATACCTGATAAATTAATTTCTTTCATGATAGTGAGAGTCCATGATCCATTACTGATGGAAATTACTCTTCTCTACCACTAGGAGGCAAAGATTCCAAAAACCCAAGAGCTCTATAAAACACCTCCCACATACCTCAGTCTAATGTATAGCATAGAAAAGTGCGGTAAAAAAGGGGAGAGCCATAAAAGGACCAGGAAAAAAAATGTGCTAATGTAAAATTAACCCTAAAAAAAAAATAAGGATGAGGTCTCATGCACTTTGTGAGAGTCCACAATCCATTACTCTTGGGAACTAATACCCAAGTTGTGGAGTCCATGAGTAATGGCATAAAGGGAGGAATTTAAAAAACATCTTTTTTTTTCACTGAAAAATTAAATCCATAACCCAAATAAGATTTTTTTTAATGCACTTAAAATAAATCAAAAAGGCAAAAAACAAACTGAGACAACTCCCTTAGGAACCTTCCTATCAAAGGTTGCTTCAGAAGAAGGAAAAACATCAAAATAGTAGAATTTTGCAAAAGTATATAAAGAAGACTAAGTAGCTGCCTTGCAAATCTGGTCAACTGAAGCCTCATTCTTGAAGGTCTAAGAAGTGGCAATTGACCTAGTAGAACAAGAAGTAACCCACTGCAGTGGTGGCAACTGACCTAGTAAAACGAGAAGTAACCCACTGCCATAGAACCCACTGCCCCTTGTGAATCAAAAGTTTCAACCAAGAGGCCAAAGAAAAAGCAGAAACTTTCTGAACTTTTCTATAAGTTTGTCTCAAGTTCTTAGTAGCATTAATGTAATATTTCAATTCTCTAACAACATCCAAAGTATGCAAAGATCTCTCTGAAGCATTCTTGGAACAAGTACACAAAAAAGGAACGACAATCTCTCTGCTTGCCACACCTGCCTCAGTGTCAGGTGGAGAGACAGGGAGTTAAGTAAAATACCCACGCAAAGTATAGGTACGGCACAGAGTCGATTAATTTGGAGATAGGAGTAGCAAACAGCCTGAAGCTACAGATGCAGTCTGGACTGTACAGTACTATATAAATCTGGAGATACCGAGCAAGGAAAATAGTTCTGGTAAAGAATACAATCTGACATGATTTCTAGAGAATGGTCTAAGCCAGGTAATTCATTTACTACTTTTGCAAGGTTTAATAAGTTATATCCTTTACCAGCTGCTAATATTGACTTGTGGGGCCATTTCTACTCTGTCCAAACATACTAATATTCCTTTGGAAGATAGTACTTCTTTAAAAGGTCCTTGGGATAGAAAACTAGAGTATTTTCATAGAAGGACCTTTTTACAAGCAGGGTATTTGCATAGGTCAGCTAGTTCTATTGCTGATGTGGCTGCTTCTTCAACTTACTGGTTGACTAGTCTTTCAGAACAGTTTTCTACAGTACAGGTAACATAGCATAGTCGAGGACAATCCAGGTCAGCAACAGAAAGACAAACAATCCAGTGAGGTACAAAGGATTTAAAAAAACCATAGTCAAAGTCCAGTTCTGAGATCAAAGTAAACAGTAAATCCAACAAAGTACCAAAGGGCAGAGAAAAATCTGAGTCCAGAATCCAAATCTGTAACCGAGAGCAATCCAAATAGCAATGCACAGCACACCCTGAGTAGCAACTCAATAAATGGGCTATGGCTGCTGGAAGGGCTGGGTTTATATAACCAGAGAGTAACTGCCAATTACCCACAGCTGCAGGCAGATGGAGCCAAAGTGCAGGAAAACAAAAAGCCAATTAGGGAAAGAAACAGGCTGCAGCCCAAGTGCAAGGATAGTACATAGAAAAAGTAATAGTAAAAGTAACTGATGTCTCAGGTTTAATCCTAATATTGTCTGAAGAAACAACCTTAGGCAAAAAGTCAAAAGAAGTCCGTAAAACTGCCTTATCCGGATGAAAAATCAGATAAGGATGATCACAAGAAAGAGCAGATAATTCAGAAATATCCACATTTTTAGGTTCATAAGGAGGAGCCTGCAAAACTGGATAAGACATTGGCTTGATTACAGGTTAAATAAGGACCAGAGCCTGAACAAAACTATGAATATAAGGAAGATAAGCAACCTTGCTGTGGAACATAACTGATAACTTCAGAGAACTGACAGATAGATGCTTATCCAGACAATCCTGTAAGAACCGCAAAATCCTAGTAATTCTGAAAGAATTTCAGGAAAAACCATGACGTACACACCAATAAATAAAGGCTTTCCAAACCTTCTGTTGGATTATCCTAGTTGCAGGCTTACAAATCTGAATAAAGGTTTCAATCAATCTGAGAAACCCCTATGTCTAAGGACTAAACGTTCAAATTTCCATGCCATCAAGTTCAAAGCCTTGAGATCCGGATGCAAAAACGCACCTTGAGACAGAAGGTCTGACCACAGAGGACAGCTAGACATTTTAAACAGATCTACATACCAAATCCTGTGAGGCCAGGTTGGGGCAATCAGGGTTATTGAAGATTTCTCTAGACTTATCTGGGAAGAAGTACCAGATAAGGAAACAATTAAGCAAGTTGAAATGCCCTATTAGCTACTAGAGCATCCACAAACTCTGCTTGGGGATCCCTGGACCTCGGAAAGTACTTGGGAAGTTTGTTGTTCAAACGAGATGCCATCAGATCTATCTCTGGGACACCCCAAAGATCCACAATCTCATTGAACACATCCTGGTGAAGAGACCAATCCCCTACATGAAGAGATTGACTACTGAAAAAGTCTGCTTTCCAGTTGTTAAGCATGGAATATGAATCAAAGAAACTAGACAAAAATTGATTTCTGCCCATGAGAGAATTTGAGACACCTTTCTCATGGCTACGAAACTGTGAGTCCCCCCCCCCCTCCTGATGGTTGACATAAGCCACTGCTGTGACATTGTCTGTCTGAAAATGGAGATAAGATTCTCTTTTCAACAAAGGCAAAGTATGCAGAGCCCTGAAAATTGTTCAAGAACATTCATAGGTAGTCTCACCTTCCAAGGATTCCAAATGCCCTGTGCTCTCAATGACCCCCAAACAGCTCCCCAACCTGAGAGACTTGCATCTGTAGTGATCACAGTCCAGGTAGGATGAGTAAAAGCCCCCTGAATAATAAACTGATAAACCAGCCACCAAGTCAGAGACTGACTTGTATTGGGATCCAAAAATATATCTTGCAACAGCTAAGTATATTCTCTGCACCATTGATGAAGCATACAAAGTTTGAGAGGTCTCTTGTGAAAACAAGGAAATGGCTCGTTCTGCCCCCCTACCCGAACTCCTGGGTCGGGGGCCACACCTTCATGCAGATTTGGTAGTACGGATATATTTCTTACCCTGCTTTGACTTGTTCCAGTAAGCACTAGTTCTCCAGACTGAGCCAGAGGTGCCTTTCTTCTGAGCAGAGGAGTCAACCTTTTGTTAATTATTCTGGCGAAAGGAACAAAAATGATTAGAAGCTTTAGATTTCCTTCTAGACTTTTTGTCCTGAGGAAGAAAAGCCCCTTTACCTCCAGTAACAGTAATTATAGAATCTTAATTAGAACCAAACAAATTCTTTCCCTGAAAGGGAAGAGATAATAATCTTGATTTTGACACCATATCAGAAGACTAGGATTTAAGCCATAAATCGCTCCTGGCAAGGACTGCCAAAGACATGATTTTGACATTAATCTTCAAAATATCAAATACAGCATCACAATTAAAAGAATTGTCAGAGTCATCAGAATACTGTTCTGTAAGACTAGACAGTCAGTAAGTTACAGCAGCAGCCACATCAGCAATAGAACTAGCGGGCCTATGCAAACACCCTGCTTGTAAAAAGGCCCTTCTATGAAAAGACTCTAATTTTATATCTAAAGGGTCTTTAAAAGAAGTACGTCTCCAAACAAATAGTATTATGTTTAGCCAGAATGGAAATGGTCCCATTCACCTCGGGAACTGTTTCCCAGAAATCAATATAAGCAGCAAGTAAAGGATAAACCTTGCAGAAGGAGTAAATTAATTACCTGGCTTAGACCATTCTCTAGAAATCATGTCAGATACAGCATCAGGAATAGGGAAAACCTTAGGGAGGTTAACAACAATCTTTAAACCTGAATTTAAAAGACAAGTAAATACAGTAGATTTGCATTATCAACAAATGCATTATAACAAGACAATGCAATAGCACTTAGGGGCCGATTGCTGTAGCGGATCATGTCTGCCGCACATCGATAAATGCTTGTGCAATGCCGCCCCCTGCACATTCACGGCCAATCGGCCGCTAGCAGGGGGTATCAATCAACCCGATCGTATGCGATTGGGCTTTTTCCTGTCCACCGCCTAAGAGGTGGCAGACGAGTTAAGGAGCAGCGGTCTTACAACCGCTGCTTCTTAACTTCCACTTCAGGTCCGGAGTGGGTCGGAAGCAGCATCCGCTGCTTCATAAATCGACCTCTTAGTCTGAACTCCAAGTGAGTAGATTTTTTCTGACAAATTTCAAAGTTATGTCTTTTTCCACTCATCCTGTATCATGTGACAGGCATCAGCCAATCACAAATGCATATACATATATTCTGTGTATTCTTGCACATGCTCAGTAGGAGCTAGTGACTAAAAAAGTATAAATATAAAAAGACTGTGCACATTTTGTTAATGTAAGCAAATTGAAAAGTTGTTTAAATTTGCATGCTCTATGTAAATAATGAAAGTTTAATTTTGACTTGAGTGTTCCTTTAAACAATTAAAAGGCTTATCATCAGAAACTTTAGGATCTTTGACCCCTAAACTAATTATAAGGTAACGAATATGTTCAACTTTAAGCAAAAAAGAGGAACTATCAGGTTCAAAATTAGTTAAAGATTCCTCATCACCAGAGGACACATAGAACTTGTAGAAGGTAAAATCTGAATGGACTTTTAAGATTGTTTAAAGGCAGGAGAGCAGACAACGCCTCAGATACTGTAGCATTGATATAAATGTTCACAGTAGGTGAAACATTATCAATATTCTCATTTAATGAATAAACAGAAGGTGCATTAATACCCAAATAAACAGCATTAGATTGGTCTGATTGTATTAATAATTCTAAACATGAGTCACATAAATGAGCTGGAGAAGGGACCTCATCTTTTTTACAATAAGCACACCTAATGGTAGAAAAGTGTTTCTCAGTTTCTCGAGTAGATTTAGGGACAAAATCAGACTGCTCCATTATAGCAAGTGACAAAGCAATGCAAAAAACACAATAACCAGGGCTCAAAATTTCAGGTCGCCAGCAGTGACGTGCAGTCATTGGAGGCAGGGGAGGCAGTGCCTACCCTGTCCAATGAGGGAAAAAAGATTTGTAATTAATATTTATTAAAAAAAATAATGTTTATTAATATCTCATTAATTATTTG